>NC_073692.1:355498516-355595932 GCF_029784155.1 Uranotaenia lowii
CAGGTCTCAAAATCAATGTCGAAAAGACCAAGTAGGGGGCTGTTCACATACCACGTGGACAACTTTGGGGGGGAGGAGGGTATAGAAATGTCCACGCTTGTCCACGGAGAGGGGGGTATGGGTTTGGGTCATGTCCACGTAGACATACTTACTTTAAAAATATTCCTAAAGGTGCATAAATATTAAGATGTTTAATTCAAAATCTAAAAAAAATAGCATACCTTTCCAGTTTAAGTTTAATCAATAAGTAGCTACTTGAAAGCAAGTAATAAATATGATAATTAAAAAATTTGAAATTTTGAATTTTTTTTATATCAGGAAATCCTTATTCGGTTTTACAAAATCAGACATTTCTATAACAAAAAGGCAAGGAGTGGTGTTTTCTAACTGTCAAATTATAGGTATTTAAAATAATTAATTTTTCAAATCTGTCCACGTGGACATCCGGGGAGGGGGGTAGGGGTTAGCCAAATGTCCACGCTTGTCCACGGAGGGGGAGGAGGGGGTAAAAAATCTCATATTTCTATCCACGTGGTATCTGAACGGCCCCTAGATAGAAATCAACACAGAAAATCCTGCCGGGGTTGCTAGCGATTTCTCGTTTTGAAATTCCAAGTTTCTCGGTTAAAAATGATGAAATCATGGTGAATAAAGTTTTAACAATTGTTTCCCAAAATTTGTTAACCGGTATGAAATCATGACAAATAAGTACTTCGACGTCTTTTAACACGTATTCATTTCGCATCAAATTGACAGGTTTTTATAAAATTTTGGAACGAATCCAACGATATTGACATCCATTCAATGTTTTGCTCCACAATTTCAACAATTTTGTAAAACTAAGTTCGATCTTGATCTCGAAATTCTAATTGTTTTGACGTTCTTTTAAGACACTATAAAAATTTCAGTTTTACTAGAATTTATAATATTTTTTGTAGAAAAAAAAATTTTTTTTTAATGAATAACTATAGTACTCCCGGCACCATTTCGTAAATAAAAAAAAACTATAGTAAAGCCCTAGTGATTTGAACATAAGATTCGTGAAAATATAGAAAATCGTGAATAAAATAAGGCTGAACTTTAAACGTTTGAATGTATTATTTTATTTTGTTATCAGGGTAAATACCTTAGGGTGCCTTAGAGAGCTCGTTTTTGACCAAATTTTTACGTAAGAAGTAGCTCAGTAAACTTTGAGCAAAAGTTTAACGCAGGAAAAATGAAAAACAAAAATCTGGCGATTCATTCCTCAGACCAATTTTAACGAAAAACACAACAACAGTAACAACAACAAAAACAACAACATTTTTTGAGCATTTCAGAGATTTCTTCCGTCAGGAAAATGTAACTCTGCTTAAAAACGTTTCACGCTGCCAAAATATTTGATTTTTGCCTAAAATAATTTAACGAAACATCTATATTTAGCATTCCCAGTTTTTCAATGACATTTTCGAGACAAATCCGGTACGGCCAGGATGCCCTGATATTTAAAAAAAAACTAGCCAGATTTGCCCTGTTTTAATTATATTGTTACGGCCGAAAATGTATCCTCCAACCCCTAGATTCCTGACGATTCACCGAAGAACAAGGATGGCAACCCGGCGGGAATGGATATATAGAAACATACGATCAAAACAAAGAGAAATGGAATCAGCGTGTTAAAGCGTGTTGAACATTCGTGTTGCCATTCGTGCTTATTTTGCGGAAATTGTTTAAAAAAGGTTAGTGAAAATACTACAGAATACCAAATTGTTAGTCAGAATCCATTATTATTCAACCTGGAATTTCATTAAAATATAAAATTAGCTTTTAGCTTAACAATTGCTGAAAAGTGTTTTTTGTCCAACATAACCTAGTCACAGACAACGCCGTGACATATATTATTTGAAAACTTTAACAAAAACATCAAATCCAATACTTTAAACTAGAATTGAATACTGCTGATGTGCTACGACGAAAATTATAATTTCAAATAATTTTTCTTTACTTTTCTAGAATTTGCTTATATTTTCCCAAATATTGCCCGGTTTTTGCAATGAAAATTTTTAAATCGATTGCCGGATTGTGCCAGATTTTCCAAAATATTTGCCCGGCCAGGCCACGTGCGAAAATAGTTCTGAAATGCTTAATCTATACATCGCACACTGCATCATTTGACGTCGTAAACTAAAACTGGTGAACCCTGGAACCTGGAATTTCCTGACCTGTCGCACCGGCAGTTGAGATAAATGTTGAACATTCTCAATTCAACCGTCTTCTCCAGAGTGTTGAAGCGGTTCCAGGAGCGGCTCACGTTGGACCACGGCAAAGGAGCTGGAAGAAAACCGGGACCGGAGAACAAAAGGCCGGAGGGAAAGGTGAAGCGGATGATTAAAGACAATCCCAACGTCTCAAGCCGTGATTTGGCTAAAAAGACCGACATGTCGCAGAGCATACTACAAGGTTCAGAACTTCCCAAGCCGCGATGAGCCGGAAGCTCTACGAAAAGATGCTGACAAAATATGGCTGCTGTGTGATGGACGACGAAACTTTTATATAAGCCGATTTTAAGCTTATTCCGGGTTTGGAGTTTTTCACCGGCAAGAGCAAGTTTGATGTGGACGACAAATTTAAGATGAAGAAAATGCCGAAGGTCCCTTCAAATATCTTGTTTTTCAGGCCATCCACTCTTGCGGACTGAAGAGTGAGCCTTTCGTGACAAAGGGCACAGTAAATGGCGAGATCTACAAATCTGAGTGGCTCGAGAAGCGCCTTTTGCCTTTCTCGCAGCAGCACGACGAAGCTTCGCTATTTTGGCCAGATTTGGCATCATGCCACTATTCTAAAAGTGTCCTGGAGTGGTATGAGGCTAATTCTGTCCATTTTGTTCCAAAGGACATTCACCCGCCAAACTGTCCGGAGCTGCGCCCGGTGGAGCGGTACTGTGCAATAGGGAAACGGGAACTTCGGATGAGCAAGAAGACAGTCCAAGATGAGAAGGACATGTGAAGAAAATGGGAAAAAAACTGAAAAACTGGTACCGGATGACACTGTAAAGACTTTGATGGAAGGCATCAAGCGAAAATGCGTTCAATTTCGCACTCAAGGCTCCATTGACTAATTTTTCTTTTGATTTTTGAAGTAAATGTACCCTGAAATTTTGGTTTGATTCTAAACATTATAAGAAAATTTGGCTTGACATTTTCGGTGTCGCAATAATTTCGTGATCGCCCTTTATTTCAAGGTTTCAATACTTGTAAAGGCATTTTTCGACATCTGTACCTGATTTTTCAGACATTGTGTAGTCTCTAATTTGTTTGTTAGCAAACTTAAAACCAAACCTAGATAAACACTAATATTAAACCTGTTTCTTTACTGTTACTAATCCAAACCCATAGAGGAAAGTGTCTAGAGCAGATAGTTATGTCCACCAAATCGATCGCCTAAGATACTGGCGCTGGACACTAGTCGACGACGACGATAGTGTCATAGTTGTTTACTTTTCCATATCTTCAATGACAAACTTTGAAGCTCAGCTATGAAGCTACAACCCAACATATAGTAAAGTTGCTGCCTTTGTTAGGCTAGTGTCTAGGGAAGGCGTCGTCGTCGTCATAAAGTGTGTTGGATTTGGGCAGACGCCTCGCATTTATCTTTTTTGCGGCTTTCGAAATCTAGCAAAGCTGGGCTGGGTATGTTCGTAGCATCCCCATCAGGTGTGTGTCATTGACCATCTTCCATCAAAAATGGGTAGAAGCGACGACTTGCGTGCGTCAGACACCTCTTCGTGTTATAAGAAGAAATGAAAAATAAAAGTAAAACCCAAACACAACATTCCGCCTTCGATTGAAGATTCCGGTTTCGCACATTTCGTTTGACTGGTCATGGAATTGTGTGTTAGGGTGAGGAATTTTGCTCAGTTGACAATTTGTCAGGGTTGCGTAAACCGTTGACATAAGGTTAAACAATCAATCTTATGTTCTTAGCAGATTTCTTCGAACACATGTTCCACTTTTGGTACAAATCTGAAAATATTATGGTGAATAACTTTGTTGTGAATTTTCTATCGAAACTATTTTCCGAACATTAGTGTTTAAAGATGTTCAAGGATGAAAATAGAAATGTTCCTTTAACTTACCAGTGTTTCTTTCCAATCGATCACAGGTCACTCCAGGGGCGTACTTCATGCACACAAATTTGAGCATCTCGAAGCAGTAGAACGAAAATCCTGCATACGGAACCATACCCATCAGCGTGGGTACGAATCCTCGATACAGTGCACGGAATCCACCTTCCTACATTTGAGAATTAGAAAGAAAAAAAATTAAGAAACAATAAGTTACATTCTTTCTCAATACACTTAATTTTAAAACACTTAATCAAACATTTATACCAATGGAAGCGTCGGAAACTTACCGTCTTGAAGATGGTCACTGCCGTGTGGACGATTCCGTTGTACCTGTGTTCTCCGGTAACCTGGAAGGCCAATCGGGCACGGATCGTGTCCAGGGGATAGGTCAAGGTAACGGCCGTCACTCCAGCTCCAGCTCCGGCAACGAATTTATCCGCGTGCTTTATCGGTATTTTTGACGGTAAAATCTTCCCCAAATACTGTAAATTTATGAGATAAAAACAATATTAAAACCCTTTAAAAACAATTAACAAAATCTCACAAACAAACCTTTTTATAAATTTCGAATGCGGTGAATTGGGTGGCCGCGTACGGGAATATCCGAACCATCTGGGCGCCATTGCCCTTATAGAGAGCTAGGAAGGATTCCTTTTTAACGATGTGTTTGAGGCCGCTAAACACGCCCAAGTGTTTGTAGTGAATGGAGTGGGCCTGTAGCAGGATCTTTATTCGGTCCAGAGGGGCGACTGCCGTTTTGGAACACATACCGGCGATACCTGGGATAAATCAGGTGGGAATAAGAAAATAAATTATTTTAAAATTTTTAGCAAAAAGTTTCATTTGAGTATTACTGTAGTATAAATCTTCTACTCTGTATCAAAAAATTGTCCATACAGCACGTACCTTGAAATCCCAGCAATCAAAAAGTATGGGAGAGTGGGGAATCATGGGCCACTTTTTTTCATAGTTCAATAACTTTTTTATTATAAAAGATAAAATAATAAAAATGGTTTTCACCAAGGGGTACGACCCCAAAATAAAAGATAAAATGAAAATAAAAAATGGTATGATTTTCTACATTTTCAAGGTATCATAAGTTATTTTTTTTATATTTTTAATAAGTTATTTTCCCCAAATTCTGACTGTTTAAAAAAAAAAGCAATATTTTTTGGATTTTGAAAAATGGTGGGGAATCGTGGGCCACCAAATCCAAATTGACCAAATAACATGCAAAGTTTATGAGTTGACCCAAAACTGTGATTTCCTAATTCATTTCGTTATTTAAAAGCTATTTCAGATGATGAAATAAAAAAAAACAGCTGTTTATGATCGCGTAGATTCCAAAACCTGGCTCGCGAACGTTTTGGCAAAATTTCTTATATAGCATGGACAAAAATTTTTCATAACTCTTCATTTGGCATAAGAAAACTTTACAGATAGGAAAAACATCACTAATAATCAAAGGTTTGAAGAACCTCTTAGCTGAATGAAACTATTATTTCAAAGTAGTCGAAGATTCCTTTGAATTCAGCTACAGCTGTAGCTGAATTCAAAGGAATCTTCGACTACTTTGAAATAAAAGGAAAAACGTATTTTAAGTTCTGAATGTGTATAAAAACATAAAAATATAGGTGATTCAAGATGTGTGGCCCACGATTCCCCACAAGCTATGATTTGCAAATTGGTTGCGTTTGTGTGACTTATTGATGTTTCATCAAAAATTCCTATTCCATGTGAAAGATTATGACAAAACTATGATCATAAGCGTATGAGCATATTTTTGTTATGCACTTTAGGTTCCCCATCGATGAAATAAGCGGGTGTTTTTTTAATTATGTAAGTAAATTTTTCTAACTTTTTTTAGCTTGATAAATAAAAGAAGCATATGATGCGTATTTCAGTCAACAACATGTAGGAATATATGCTCACGCAAAGCGACGACGATGACAGTTGGTTTGAGATTTTTATCTCAGCACACATCTGAGATATTAAAAGTGGCCCACGTTTCCCCATGGCCCACGATACCCCACTCTCCCCTACACTTTTTCAGAAAATAAAAATACTAAAATTACATCATTCGCTGCAGAAACTAGTCCATTTTGTAGATCA
The DNA here is from genome assembly GCF_029784155.1 of Uranotaenia lowii. Taxonomy (NCBI): domain Eukaryota; kingdom Metazoa; phylum Arthropoda; class Insecta; order Diptera; family Culicidae; genus Uranotaenia; species Uranotaenia lowii. The sequence goes on from NC_073692.1 coordinate 355,504,734, forward strand.
GTATTAAAAATGGTTAAAAAATAAAGCCTTAAAAATAATCCAATTCATTTTGTATAGAAAGTCCCAAAAACGACGTCAATTGTCCGTACACTGAGGTCTTTGTCAAATATTAGTCAAGTAAACAGTTATGTGTCAGTCTGTCAAACGCAGAAACGTGAGTTGAATCTCAGCAAAGACAATTTACAGTGGTCTGAGCGATAAATACGCTAAAATTAACTTTATTTAGCATAAATCAGTAGATTTTTATGTTTCCGGATGTCAACGGGTATTTTGCGTAATGCGGGCGATTTGCGTAAAACTTGGCAGAAGGGGTCTACGAGGGCCTGGGAAGGTTCCTATGATTGTTTGAGACCCCTCCCACTCATAGGAAGGGAGGAAGGGGCCTCTTAAACTAAAGAAACACGTTTGAATAACTCGAGAATCGATCATGCAAATGGAACCAAATTTGGTATGAGAGTGTGTTTGGTTACGAGCAATGTTCCTGGAATGTTTTGGTGCCCCTTTCTCCTTCTAATGGGGAAATAGGAAGCGGGGAGGGGGGCTTCCATACAATTTTTCGCACAATCCGAGAAATAATCAAGCAAACGAAACCAAATTTGGCATGCGAGGGTATATGGGCAGGAAGAATTTTTTAAAGATGGTTTGAGACTCCTCCCTCTTTTCAGTGTGGAAAAAGAAAAGGAGTGTTACGTAGTGGATATTTTACCCCTTTTAACTCAATAGTCGCGAATGTTACTACCAGCACTTTTGCGCCATCTGCGAATGCAGATGTGCTAGCAGCCAAGATACTTTGCCCGGACTCTTACCCCAGGGGGGGACAATTTGTTTTCGCGCTCTACAGAGGGAAGAAGCAAACTGGCAATATCGTTGGGAATATAGGTCGGCTCTTTGAAAACCAATGCAAGCGCATTTCAATCCCAAAGATCTCAAAGGAATCAATAGAGTACAACGACTTACCAACGAATTGCCAACTACGTCTTCCGAGTGTCCAAACATAGGCCGTCGGATTGCCTCTTCAGTCGGACAGGGGTTAGTTTTGAGCCACCACACTTCCGTCAACTTTCGAGACTCTTTCCAAGGTTTCCGATTTTGGAATTCGCACGGTACTTCGATACAACCACGACGTTCGATTTAACCACGACGCTTATCATAAATCCAATATTTCGACGACTTTGAACCACGACTACGTTTTCGACATCCGTCTTACAACCAGGTTCCAGGATTAGAGAGCTGGCTCATGTCTTGCCAGCTTTCAGGAAAACTTTTCCCCCCGCCCTTCTTCTGAGGTTTTTCCTCAAACCCAATGCCCAGACAATGCAAAAAAGACGCGCGAGTAGTTTAAGCATTTTTTTGGTGGTCGTAGTCGACCATCCCCTAGTTAGCCATTGCGCTTTAAGGACGCCCTCTCGATCTTAGGTCAAGAAGCGTCGCTTACACTGAGTAAATCTAGATCTTCAAAGAGTTTCACTAAAATTACTAACGATATTGCCAATAAGCTTCGGGAGCATTTGTTGCCACGCAACACTACCCCTCCCTTTAAAAGAAAGACATCGGTGGTTTTTTTTTGCCTTATTTTTTTTTGTTTTGTTTTTTTTTGTTTTTTTTTTTTGCTTTTTTTTTATCCCTCCTGAGTGGTCCTGACGGAAATATTGCTAAGAGTAACAAAACTATGTTCTATACTTGAATTTAAACTACTAGCCGCCAAACAACAAAAAATTCCATTTTCCAATAGAGAGACGCTAAGCGCTTGTTCGAACATTCAAGATCTTCAGTTTTATACTGGCGTTCCCGAGGTTAACTGAAATACCTAACCTAAGGAAAGCTTGTATGACCGTGGTTCCCTTGTTCTAGGATCGAAGACAAACCCCTAGGCGATGATTGGTTCTTGCAAGCATAGGAATACTGTCCCCCAAAGGTCAGCTTATTCCCAGAAGGGGTTACACGCACACGAGACCCAAATGATTCTGAATGATCAAATAGCTATTTAGTGTTTCCGAGTTTCCTGAGCATCAATTTTCTACCAATTTGCTTAACCAACCGCAAGTATATGTTTCACTCTGAAGCTTCTGGGTTCAATCAAAATTTACACCCAGGAACTTAAGTGTGGCCGTGGCTCCCTTGCTCCAGAATTTAAGACCGAAGTCGAGGCGGTGATTGAGTCTTGCAAGCATAGGAATACTTCCGCCAACATCCTCAGCTTGATTCCGAAGGGGGTGACACACACACGGACTCAAATAATTGCGTTTGAACAAGAAAAAAAAACAGAAATAATACAAAAGAAAGCGGACAAGTTCGGACATTAAAACTGCTAAGGAATGTTATATTTTCTAACAAACTTCGTGCTGAATGATCCAGTTTTACTTTGAAATCTACATATTTAAAAAGGGTGTATGTTAAAATAAGCTACAGGCAAATTAAATATTGTACTAAATAAAAAAAAAAACTAATCATTACTATCTTTAAAAAAAAATGTTTGTAAGCTGGTACCAATTTTTCTTCATTCGGGGTCATATACGTTCATCGTGGTAAACCACTCCGTCTCTATTTCAACCATCGGAAGCCCGAGGTGTTACTGACCTTCAACGTCTTCGACTCAGGTCTCCAGCAAATAAATTCCAATTGGTTAGCATCAAACGTATTAACAATTCATAACTCAATTTCAAATTCATACAAAAAAAAACTATAATAAAGTCAACAATTTCATTACGAAAAAAAAAGGGGAGAGAAAATATGTTCAATTACTATTTCAATGCTCTATAATTATAATTGCAGGTAAACTTATATCATAAATTAAATATTATAAAACTATTTTTTTTTTCTTATCTAGCCATTAAAAAAACCATCACCAAGCTTAGCCTAAGATCTTAAAGTAGATTTTATACTTACAACTATTTATCTAAAATTAAAAAAAAAACTATTATCTAACGCAACCCGAAACTGTCTAGCTAGAACGACACTCAAACAAGCGCCGACTCAGCTTCGCGTACCAATTTTACTTTCCAGTGACGACTTGTGCGCTCACCTTAACTAAAACAGCATGAAAGTAACAATTTGTGGGGTAGGCAGGAATTCATGGATTATCCTCTGAAATATTCTACTGAACACTTAAGAAAAATAAAATAAAAATGAAAATAATGTTTGAAAATAACAAATATAAATCAACTCACGGAACACTCGAACAAATTTCTTAGAAACTAGTTTTTCTTCATAGCTTCCGTGCTATACGCACCTGTTTTCCCCGTGTCTATATCTTCCAAAAAATATGTATTGGATCCCATTTTTCTAACAACTTTGCACTTAATATAAAGCGGACCCAACTTTGCACAATAATTCTTCGACGCATCTGATAATGCAAAGTTCTTACGCCACACGATTTCACCAACACTATAATTTATCACACGCGTCCGTAAATCATATCGGGATTTTGAAGTTTCGTACGCTTTACGGATATTTTCTTTCACTACTTCTCGCATCTTAGAAAGCTTTTCAAGGGCTCTTTTACGGTCTTTTTCATCAGACGACGAACGGGTACAATCTTCGGATCTCATTTCCCTGCCATAGTTGAGATAAAAGGGGGTGAATTTCGTACTTTCATGGACTGATGTATTTATCGCACTCACAATCTCCGGTATAAGCAAATCCCACTCCCTTTGATCTGTACCCAAGTAACACCTAATTGTAGTCCCTATAATACGATTGGTCCTTTCGGTAGGATTCGCTTTAGGGTGGTAGAATGAATTTTTCCAGTGTTTAATGTTAAGGTCGGACAAAAGTTTGGTAAAGTTATGCGAAATGAACTGCTTTCCATTGTCCGTTACGACAATTTCTGGGATTCCAAAACGACACTTGATTTCCTCGCGAAAAAATTGTACCAGGACCTTTGAATTTGCAGCTCTATATGGTTTCGCAACGACCAACTTAGAAAACCAATCCGTAGCCACTAGAAGAACACAATTACCATCTTTCGATCTAGGGAAGTGCGTTACGAAGTCCAACGAGATCACTTGAAAAGGATAGTCAGCAGGTTTCTGAGCTCCCATGGGGGCCACTTCACAACGATTAGTAGACTTCGATCGCTTACACACCTCACATTTAGAAATGTATTTCCGAACGTCGTTATACATTCCGGGCCAAAAGAAAAACTGTCCAATTCTTTTCGACGTCTTACTAATGCCAAAATGACAACCACTTGGACTATCGTGATATTTACCAAGAATTTTTAAACGACAGGATTCCGGCACGACGTTTTTCCACTCCAACGAATCATCTGGTGTTTTTATTCTGCTCCGGAACTGCAACCTACAATCATGAACTCTAAACTTGGGATGATCTTTCGGACAACTTTCAACGTTTTGTTTCATTTTAATGTACCAACTATCTGACGGCAGAAATTCTAAAGAAGAAATTGTCGTTTCCGGTATTCTCGACAGTGCATCAGGTACGACATTTGACGATCCTTTTTTATACACGACTTCAAAATCAAACGAACCTAGCTTGAGTGCCCAACGCGCTAGACGACCATAAGGATCTTTAACTTTGCTCAGACAGGTTAATGCTTGATGATCCGTGACAACCACAAAATGCGAACCCTCTATGTAGTGACGAAACTGTTCTATTGCCTTAACAACAGCCAAACATTCCTTTTCCGAAACATGATACTTTTTCTGCGATCCTGTTAACTTTTGTGACATAAAAGCGATCACCTTTTCTTCCATACCCTCACCCTGGCACAGAACTGCTCCAATCGCGCCTCCACTGGCATCACACTCGATCCGAAAAGGTTTGGAATAATCAGGAACAGATAGAATTGCAGCGGAAACAAGAGCAGATTTTAGAACCGAAAAGGATTCTAATGCAGCATCCGTCATTTTAAAAACATCTCCCTTTTTCGTCACGTCAGTTAAAGCTGCAGCAATTTTGGAATAATTTGGAACAAATCGCCGATAATAACCAGCCATTCCCAAAAATCTCCTAACTTCCGTACATGATTTGGGAACCGGATAGTTTACGATAGCTGAGACTTTTTGAGGATCGGTGTGGATGCCCTCTTTGTCCAGGATGTACCCCAAATAACGAACAGACGGAACACAGAAAAAAGATTTTTCCTTATTTATTGTAATCCCGGCCTTCGAAAGCCTTTCTGCCACTATTTTAATCATCTCAATGTGCTCTTCGAACGTTGAAGTCGCTATCAGAACATCGTCCAAAAAGTTCCAAACCTTCGGTTGCAGATCGACACCTAATATTCTCTGAATCAATCGACTTAAAGTAGCGGGAGCATTAGTCAACCCAAACGGCATAACCTTGAAGTGATATAAACCACGTCCCGGAATTGTAAAAGCAGTTTTACACTTATCCGAATCTTTTAACGGAACCTGCCAAAAACTGTCGCTCAAATCTATAGTAGAAAGAAACGCTGTACCTTCGATTTTACTTAAAATGTCATCTATGTATGGGAGGGGGTACGCATCCTTTCTTGTAACGTCGTTCAGCTTTCGAGAGTCTAAACACAACCGAACTTTTCCATTTTTCTTGGCAACGCATACTAGAGGATTATTCCACGAACTGGCAGAGGGTTCTACCACATCTAAAGACAACATGCGATCGAGTTCACGGTAAATTTGTTCTAATCGGAATTTAGAAACGGGATAGTAACGCTGTTTAAGGGGTTTGGCATTTCCTGTATCAATCTCGTGCTCCATTATACTAGTTCTCCCTAGCTCTTTTTCCGTAGTATATCGAAAATTAGCAACAACACCCGACAACATTTCCCGCTGACTATTAGTTAACTCGTTTGCACAAGTAGGTTCCACTTCTGTACACAGAGAATCGCAATTTTGAACTCGGTCCAGTAAACTACCAAATTGAGGGATTATGCCAAAAGCTTTCCAAAAATCGCTACCAAGAATCAACTGCTTCTTTATTGAGGGAAGAATAAGAGTAGGAATAACGCACGTTTTCCCTTTAACTTCGAATGGAACATTAACGTATTCTCCAGCAAGATGCTTCGTTCCATCAGCCGTAACAACGGACTGTTCTACGGGGTGCTTGACTAGAGATAAACTTTCAAGTCTTTTAATACCATCTAAACCAATTATTGTGCACATTGCTCCGGAATCAAGCAATCCAACAAATGATCTACCTAGCACACTAACACGTAAATGAGCCCGATTATCGTTTACCACATAAGTAACCAAGGATTCTAAGCTAAATGAAAAATGATTATCGAAGTTATCAGGAAGAGTTTGAGCATCAATTGCGAAACTCGAGGCCTCTTCTAATTCCTCGGTCCCGCTGGTTCTTTTCCCGAGTGGCATTCACGATTTGGACAGTTTCGAGAGATAACTCCTTTATAACCGCACTTATAACACATGATTTCCCCCCGAGGACGTGGGCACGAATAAAAAAAATGATCTTCAGAAGAACAATTCCAGCATTTCGCACGCGGTCTCGGCTGGCCAGATTCCACCAAGGCCACGCCTGCAGCTTCCTCCTGCTGCCCCGAATTTTCTACTTCCTCTTCTAGCCTATTCTCATCAACCTCAGGTAAAATGGTAAAATTTTGATTTGTCCCAACCTCCTCCCGAGCTGAATAAGATGTTTGCATGGAGTGAACAGCTCTAGAACGCGCCGGAGTGGAGAGTGATGGCTCCAGCATGCATGCATACGGTAATCGTCTAACATAACGCCTTCGGTCCAGTAGAAACTTTGCAGACTCAATTTTTTTACAGATTTGCGTCAGCTCTTCCGTTGATGATGGGTCCTGTAACATCACTTTCTCCATATAAAAAGAATTCAAATTTTTCCTTAAGTAAAATAGCTTCTGCCGATCTGACATCGGAAACCTTATCCACCGAAATAAAATATTCATAGCAGAAAAATATGATGTAAATGATTCTTCCTCCCCCTGAAGCCGAGCTTCAATCTCTTCCATCAAAAGCTCATCGTAATGCTGTGGTAAAAACTGATCGCGAAGTTTTCTTTGAAAATCGTCCCAGGAAACAAACGACAAATATTTTTCCCGGTACCACCGTTTTGCTGTTCCAGTCAACAAGTAAACTACCGACGACAACATCTCACCATCAGACACTTGGGCTGCCCTTTTGTATAAAGTTACCGTATCTAAAAAATCATTCGCACTAAGTCCCCCATCACTACTAAATTGAATATTCCACTGATGAATGGGTTTGGACTTAGAACGACCGAGGGAAGAAGAAGGAGGTGTGTCTTGAGCTGCTAAAAAGTCAATACGTTGCTGTCTGCCCATAACAACGTTTTCCAAAGATTGTAATGTTGCTTGTAATCGAGAAATTCTATCAATAATAACAGTGTTATCGGGAAGGTTTGGATGATTGGAAGGAAAATTGGAATGCCTCTCCGGCGGGTAAGATGGTTCAGCTACGTAAGTCGTCGAATTTTGTCGCGCATGGAAGGGTTCACCACCGAGGTTTCTGGTTGGTTTAGGGATAGCACCCGTTCGAACACGCGGCGTCGGAGGATTTTCATAGGGGGGAAGTTCTTCGTCCGAGTCGAGTCGCAAATTATCAAAAACGCCGGCCGTGTTTGAATATTGCACGGATAGTTTAGAAATTCGATCTTCAAGATCGTTTATTGTTTTATTCAACTCGGGTTCTCGGAAGGTTATTTGTTTCGGCTTTGCCATACCGGATTTAAGCAAAGATTTTTGAGTTAAATCACCGATCGCGGAAGGGAATTGTTTTGTGATATCTTCCAAAATAGTACGAGCCTGCAATAGTAAAATTTCTCGAGATGTTCTGAAAGCTGAATCGTTAGTTGAAATTCTTTTCGCTCTGTCGGCTAGATGAACAAACTGGGAGAAAAACGGAGAAACATTATCGAAACTTTTAGTGTCCATAGCCTCTTCAAGTTTTGGATATAGAATATCAATATACTGGGTCATTTTCTCAATCTCTTCCTTAACATCGACAAATGCATCAAGAGTTGGAGATTCTATTTCTCCGCATTGCTCTTTATGGAGTGTGTCGTCCAATATCCGCTCTCTGAGCTCCCTACTCAAGGTGTTGGTTATTTTTCGGATCGAGCACTCGTAATGAATTTGCTCGTCGCTTAAAAACTTCACCTCCATCTCGCAACTTAAAGCAGCTAGTGCAAAGACAATATCGAAACACTTAAGATGAATAATAATTCGCAAAGAAAACCAAAATCCTATCAACAGTTGACCAGAACAAAAAGAAATAAAACAACTTAGTTATCTTACCTTGAGTACGAGGAGATGAATATTATTTGAGCAGTTTCAGCGCTGACAAAATGAAAATTTATTGCTGCTCAGAAGCAGCACACCAACTTAGATCAACTCCTTGCTAGGAATTGAAGAATACCACTCCAACCTTTTGCTAATTTTCACCCCAACCTTTTATTGTTAATAGCGGGTAGGAGTAAAACACCAATTGCACACTTATATTCCTCTAAACTATGATTATTCAAAGAATGCCTAGGAAAATAACAAATCCTCCGTTTCTGCCCAATACTGAATACCCAGAACCTTATCACCCCTTCAATATATATAATTTTAGTTTCTTCCACCTAAACACTTTTTTTTCTTTCACTAGCTCCCGACCCACAATCACACCACCACGTATCAAATACCAAATTTCTTTTATTGGTTTTTTTTTTCTATTTTTCGCACTATTCCACTTTTCTTCTATGAAAACTTTTAACAAAAATTTATAATAAACCACTAAAGAAGCTGAATTGTTATAACCAAGAGACCTTTAGTGGTCTAACTACCATGTCTTCTTTCCACTTCCAGTGAAAACCGCAAGCCACAACTCACTTGCAAAATTATTTGCGATTATATTTTTGCGTTATCCGAGGGGTTTAAACCGTTTTTTATTTTTAACCGTTAGCGTTTCGAGTGAAATTGAGACTTAATTTTATTGTTAATCTACTTAATTTAATACTTTTGTATAAACTAAATTCACGCCACGAGCGAGTAAAATTATTCCGCGGCGGTTCTTATTGAACTGCTGGGATGTTCGCCAAATAATATGTGCCAACTCTCGTGCTATAAAATAAGAAGTGTTGAAAATATTTTCTCTCCGAAAAATAGGTACTCAATTTTTTTTATGGGTTAATCAGTTCGCAGTTCCGTAAAACTAAAAAAAGATTGAATCTACACTGATTTATGAGAACAATTTGAATTCTAATTTGAAAGATTTTCAACTAAACTGGATCCAAATTGCAACAGAACTAGATCAAAATTAAGCCGATTTATTGGGCGCCATTGTTACGTAGTGGATATTTTACCCCTTTTAACTCAATAGTCGCGAATGTTACTACCAGCACTTTTGCGCCATCTGCGAATGCAGATGTGCTAGCAGCCAAGATACTTTGCCCGGACTCTTACCCCAGGGGGGGACAATTTGTTTTCGCGCTCTACAGAGGGAAGAAGCAAACTGGCAATATCGTTGGGAATATAGGTCGGCTCTTTGAAAACCAATGCAAGCGCATTTCAATCCCAAAGATCTCAAAGGAATCAATAGAGTACAACGACTTACCAACGAATTGCCAACTACGTCTTCCGAGTGTCCAAACATAGGCCGTCGGATTGCCTCTTCAGTCGGACAGGGGTTAGTTTTGAGCCACCACACTTCCGTCAACTTTCGAGACTCTTTCCAAGGTTTCCGATTTTGGAATTCGCACGGTACTTCGATACAACCACGACGTTCGATTTAACCACGACGCTTATCATAAATCCAATATTTCGACGACTTTGAACCACGACTACGTTTTCGACATCCGTCTTACAACCAGGTTCCAGGATTAGAGAGCTGGCTCATGTCTTGCCAGCTTTCAGGAAAACTTTTCCCCCCGCCCTTCTTCTGAGGTTTTTCCTCAAACCCAATGCCCAGACAATGCAAAAAAGACGCGCGAGTAGTTTAAGCATTTTTTTGGTGGTCGTAGTCGACCATCCCCTAGTTAGCCATTGCGCTTTAAGGACGCCCTCTCGATCTTAGGTCAAGAAGCGTCGCTTACACTGAGTAAATCTAGATCTTCAAAGAGTTTCACTAAAATTACTAACGATATTGCCAATAAGCTTCGGGAGCATTTGTTGCCACGCAACAGGGGGAGGGTATTCCATACAGTTTTTTTTGCCAAAATTCGAGAAATAATCAAGCAAATGAAACCAAATTTTACATGGCGGTAATTTGGGTACGAGAAATGTTTCTATGATTATTTGGGAAAATACACAGGGGGAGGGGGGTTTCCGTACAATTTAATGCATTATTCGATAACTAATCATGCGAATAAATCAAAATTTCACATACGATATTTGAGTCCCATCTGTCCTTTCACTGGTGGGATAGGAAGGGAGAGGAAGTCTTCCTTTTATGCATTACTCGACAACTAATCGAACAAAAAAATCCAATTTTTCATGGAAGTATATTCGAGAACGAGAAATGTTTTTTTATGTTTCGAGACCCTTCCCTCTCTTCAACGGGAAGAGGGGAAGGAAGAGGGAGGGTTTCATACAATATTTATGGATCATTCGAGAACTTATTATTCAAATAAAATAGCAGCAGGTATTTGAGTAGAATTTTTATTCTATGTTTGTTTAAGGCTTCTTCATCCTTTCACTGATTCGGCAGGAAAAGGTAAAAGGAGCTCCCATACAATTTTTTAATAACTCGAGTGCTAATCTATCAGATGGTAACAAATTGGGAAGAGTATTTAAATACAAGAAATATTTCTAAGAATTTGATGCCTTTCACGGGATAGGAAAGAGAAGAAAGGTGTCATACGTTTGTTTTGATAAATTCAAGAGCTTATCAAATAAATTTAACCAAATTTTTACAGAGTATAAGGGTAAAAGAAATGATTCTATGGTTATTAAAAAAACCCTTTTCACCTTCCAGTGGGAAATAAGAGAAGGGAAAAGGAGTTCCGCACAATTTTTTTGTATAACTTGAGAACTTATTCAACTTATTCGAGTAAGAAAAATGTTTCAATTTTTTAAAGGAGAGATTCCATACAATACAGAGCCAGGAATGGGGGAGGTTTTATCGCATAGTTTTTATAACTTTTCAAGCTAAAGAAACCACGAAAGGATTTTTTTAAAGATTCAAGACCTCTCTTTCTTCTAGAGGAGAAACGATAAGAAGGAAGGTATGTTTAGCTCGAAAATTTATCAAGCAAATGGAGCCATATGGAAATGTGATGTTATTTGGCTACGACTAATGTTGTTATGGCAGTCGTGGACCCTCCCTATACTGCAGGGAAGAAAAATTAAAACGAGTTCTTAATAACAAATTTAAAACCATTATTGAAAACAATTTCAGATCAAGATTTAAAAAAAATCGTTTCAAATAATCTAATCTTCTTTGTATTCCGATACTAATTTGATTCTCAATGTGAAGATAGCGAAAATTTCTATATATATAAAAAGCAATTTCTGTATGTTTGTTTGTTTGTTTGTTTGTTTGTCCTCTATAGACTCAGCCGTCTTAAGGGCTAGAGAGCTGAAATTTGGCATGGATGCTCATTAGGACCAGGAAGGATGAAAAATGTTTTTAGATTTTCGGATGACCCCTTCTGAAGGGGGTCGTCCATAGAACACAAATATTGTTTTCGCGATATTGACGTTATTTTTCGTCGGATCGTGTTAAAAATTTGCACATGTGTGTTTTGAAAGACGAGCAATCGATTTGAGGTGTCAAATTTTGTGTAAGGGGTCAGCCAAAGGGGTCGTCCATATTAACTGATCGCTGTTTTTGCGATATTGATGATATTATACATCGTATTCAGATGAAAATTGGTACACGATCGTTTTGAGTGACGTGCAATCGATTTGAGGTATCAAATTCAGTGTAAGGGGCCGGCAAAAGGGGTCGTCCATATTAAATTTTCAGTATCTTAGTGAAATTGTCGTTTTTATATATCGGATTGGGATGAAAATTTGCACATAGGAGTTATTAGGGACAAACAACTGATTTCACTTATCAAAACTAAAATCAGGGGTCGGTCAAAGGGGTCGTCCATATTAACTATTCACTGTTGATGCGATATTGTCGTTATTTTATATAGGATTCAGACGAAAATTGGTACACGAGAGTTTTGAAAGATGAGCAATGGATTTCAGGTATTAAATTCAGTGTAAGGGGCCGGCAAAGGGGGTCGTCCATATAATCATAGTCGTCCATTCCAATATTTTTGCAATGTCGTCGTTATTTTACATCGGATCGGGATGAAAATTTGCACACGATAGTTTTCAGGGACGAGCAACCGATTTCAGATGTCAAATGTTTTGCCAGGGGTCGACGAAAGGGGTCGTCCATATAAATTAATTCTTCACTGTTTTTAGCAATATTGACGTTATTGTACAATGGATTGCTTTGAAATTTTGCACACGGGAGTTTTGAGGGAAGGGCAATCGATTTCAGTCATCAAAGATTGTATAAGAGCCTCCGAAAGGGGTTTAGCTTTTTGGCAATAATTGCGTTGTTATGCAATGATCGAATCGAAATTTATACACGTGGTTTTTTGGCACGGTCAAAGGATTTCTGATTTCAAATTTAGTAGCAGACGACAGACAAAGTAATCGACCAATATTTTTGCAATTATTACTTAACAATGAATTCAGAAGTGCATCTGGAAAATGCTTGGCAATTGGCTTTCATACAAACTGTTCATGACATATTCCAAGTTGAAAGCGAAACGGAGTTCGTATGGGATCAGCTAGTATAAAATAAAATTAGTTTCACACAATTTATTGATTTCTTGAAGGTGAAGCAAAGCACACCGGTTCAGGTAGTATCATAATAAAATACCATGGGCTCATTCCTTTTCTTCTCTAGAACATTTTTTGTCAGCACATTAATCAAAAATATCCACGCGTTTTCGAAATATTTGGATTCTGATTAGTGTTGTTTTAAAACAACACTTTGCATTACAGGGTTAAAGATGGAAAAGCGCAAATTTAGATTCATAAGAAAAAAAAAATACCATTGTCATTGTCAATCATTCGAGCTAGATTTTAGTGAAAAAATAACCTAAAACATCATATTTGAGAGGCGTAGCGGGCGTCGCAAAGAAATTGACCGAGTTTTTGACAAATTTTCAAAGGTAGCTATGTTTCGAACTTTTTTTCGAACTTTGCACTAGATTTCGAGTATTTTCACGCAAGATTTTCGCTATAAATTTATATTTATCAGAAAGTAACTTTCATAGTAATTTTATGTGGTGCGATTACATTAGCGCTGCGATATTTTATACAAATATGATAAATATAAAAATATTTGGTATTTTCTGCCGCCAAGCCTAGGGATGAATCATCCTTCGGGATGAAAATCCCGAGAAAAAGAAAAAAAAGCCGCCTAGTCCACCCATGATGAATCCAGTATGGTGGTCTCGAATGCCAAATCGCACGTTCAGCCATAATGAAAAAAGTTTTGACAGCTGGCTGAAGTGTTTGCGAAAACAGGGGGGGGGGGGGGGGGGGCTTATCGTAAAAAACCGGGAATCGAAAATGGGACCGGAAAAACTGGGAATTTCAAATCAAAACCGGGAAAATTCTTTGGGGATCATTTTCTCTCTAAATAAACCTATTGAGTTGTAAATTTCCTTCCTATTATCATTTTTTTTTTTTCAAAAACGTTATAAAATCGGGATCTAAATGCTATGGAGAAAATATGGGCAAAAGACGAGAAAAATCAAAATTTTGATAGAGCAGCGTATACCTTTTAGTGCTCTGAAGTGTTCGAGTTCCAAAGTGTATTGAGATTTTTTTTGTGAATTTACTTATTTTCAAAATTTAAAAATTTTCAAATTTTTGACAAGCGTCAAAAGCGTCATATGTTTGAAAAAATTGTTTTTTACAATTGAATTCAATTTTTGACCTTCGAGAGTCAGGAATTCAAAGATAACACGGGGAAAAATGCGATAAAACAGAAAAAATCAAAATGAGTGGTTCATTAATAAAATACACAAAAGGTAGAACGAGATACCAAATGGTTGTGTGTTTCTAATATGCATTTTGTCATATCATTGTTCCACCTATTTGGAAACGAACAAGCAGCTGCTAGCGATAGTTTGCGCTGACTTGAATGTTCAGAAAGGATTTCACAATTTTTTTATCATAATTTTGTTAAGTATCGCAGCGCCAATGTATTTACACCATAAGAATCGGTATTAAATTACCTTTCTAGTAAATATAAATTTATAACGAGAATCTTGCGTTTAGATACTTAAAATCCCGTACAAAATTGAATTTAAGTGCAAGAAAATCTCAGAAATTGGAAATTGACAAAACGTTTGAGAAACAACTTCTTTGAATATTCGTCAAAAATTCTGTGTTTCGTATTTTGAAAATCAGAACAGAACATTTTTTTGTTGCATTACAAGGTTTCCAAAACTATGAATTTTCGGTTAAGGACGGATGGGGGTGAAATTCAATCGAATGTATTTTAAAAATGGTGCAGTAAAAGTATGCTCAAAATTAACATAAAGGTCGAATATTGTATTTACTAGAAAAAATTGTCACACTGGGGAATGCATTTATAGAAAGAACCAACAAGATAAGAGATAAGGCGTTATATTGTAGGCACTCAAAACTTACGTTTGATAAATATAATTTGAGGAATCAACTGATATGCTAGGCTTTACAAAAAGTTTCATATAGACCCATATAAAACATTGTACAGATCTTCGAAGTTTTACTAAGTCAAAAGTAGAAATAGACATGGTTTAACAATTTTACAAAAAAAATACATATCGTGAAGTACATACAAATTTTGTTTGATTTTATTTTAAGGATATTGCGAATTTGTAAAAATATGTAAGAGCTTGATTTAAAGTTTACAAATTGCTTATGAAACCGTGAAATAAAAATCTTTCCACTAAGTATTCATAACTATCGCATTGAAAGAAATCTTTAAATCGAAACCGCAAACTCAGACCAACCACGTTCCGATGTGTGGTAGCTTTCATGTAACAACCGCAGATATCAAAGCAAACCCAAAAACATTACGACAATCAGAAACAAAAAGACAGAATGGGGATGGGTGTGCAAGACCGACCAAATCCAAGACCAAAAGAGCGGCGCGATTTTCCATTTTTGGACGCACAATTGCCTGACTGCATTTATTTTTTACATTGTGATGCAACACATACCGGTTCGAGTGCAAAGTCGAGGCGCCCTTTCAGCTGAAGGGGGCGCTTTAAGTTTGGTTAGTTGTTGCAGAAATGCAACTCAAAAATTGAACCACGACGCACATGTGATTTATTGTTTCTCATTTTTGAAGTCGTCAGAGTTCGAAGTTTTGAAATGGAAAAATGCAGGTGCATGCACTTGTCACGAGAAGAAACCTCTGAATATATTTTCGAGGATATTTAGATAAAAAAAATTTCGAACTACTTAAAAGTTCGATATCAAATTCTATCTATTTGCAAATTATGTAACTTGAATAAAAAAAACAAAAATTGACAATCCCATCTCATAATACTTTATTCAACTATTATTTATGAAGCATAGCAATGCAGCGCTAATTCATTTAAACTCCAATTTTCTAGTTCCAAAACCCAAGATGTCTTCTTTTCCACTTATCACAGTATGAGACACTTCGATGAATATTAAAATTTCTCAATAAAATAACCTTTTTCCTTTCTTAAAGATTTACGGTAGCAGAATCAAACTCTAGTCAAATTTAAACTTCTCAGGCCAAAGTGCCATATTTTGAAATTTTGTGGATATCAAGAGGCAAACAGCTACTTTTTCTTCATTTCGCGGTGTTTTTGAGGCCGAAATATTCAGAATCTTTGTAAATTTGCCACATTCAGGGTGGCCACAACTTTTTCATTTTTAAAATTCCCGTTTTCCCGTTTTTTTTTTTTTTTTGTTTTCCCGGTTAAAAATTCAAGGTTTTCCTGACTTTTATTGTCCATTTTCATCGGAGTATAGTAAAATTTTCAACATATTTCATTGATTTGGTTGTTTCATAACACTACAATTTTTGAACACTTAGACGCACTCGATTCCGTTTTAAGGTTTTCATCACAATTTCCAAAAATGATAAAATAACATCCAAAATCGTTATGGGTTTTTAAATCATGTTTACAAAAAATTTAAAAATCGTGTGTTAAACAGGATTTTTCAATCAATCATTCGTATATTCTAAAACTTTTTCATAAGTTACAGATACTAGTACAGTCCACGATCTACTTGATGAGAAATGTTCAGTCATTTTGGCACGGTCGTTGTCATGTTTTTTTTTTTTAAGATGCACTTCTTATAGGTCAATTGATAGATTTTCAAAAGAATTTTCCAAATTTGCATAAAATTGTGTATGCCACTCGTTGCGACGAGTCGACTTTTTCAGCACTTGACGTTGATTTTTGCAACTTTTTACAATAAATAACTTATTTACAATCCAACATCATTTTTTCATCGTTTCAAAGTTCTAACTGCAGAACTTGGGAATCGCAACCTCTATTTTTAAGTCTGACTTCAAAAGTTTAGAAAAAAATATGGACAAAAAACTACATACTTCTGATTTGATAGTTTTGGGGATTTTCAACAGCAAATCAAGTTAAAAATATAGAAAAAATTAAAAAAAATTAATTCAATTCAGATTTATCCACTAAGTTTTTTTTTATTTTAAATTAAGGAATTTCAATTTCGAAATGAATATGTATTTAGAAAAATATAAAAGAAATCCAAAATTATGATATCTAAAATTATTAAAATGAAATCAGAAATTTCGTAAATCAATAAAAATTAGAAACATTCATTTTTTATTTTTATAGAGTAGTAAAATTGTAATTTATAATTTTGCAGTTTAAATAGGTTAAAACTTGAATTAAGCTACCTATACTATTAAAAAAATGAACTTCAGAATCCATGAATTTTATTTAAGTCCAAGATAAAGTTTTAATTTATAACTGAAATTTCAAATTTCGAAAAAAAAAATAAAAAATAACAATGCAATTTTTTGTAGAAGCAATAAAAGTTCGAAAGAAAACATTTCTAATTCCTCTACTGCATACTACCCCATATATGGTCTTAAACTTTTTTTTTTCGAAAATTTGTATTTTGCTCTCGAACGTAAATGTATGTAAATAAAATTCGAAAAGTCTGAAAAAATCACCAAAAATAGTTTGAAATATGAAAAATCATTTGGCATCAAAAACTCAAAATCATTTTGTCACTTATATTCCTTTGGCTCTGAGGGCCTCATTTATAATTTTAAAAAAATATTTCGTACATTATTAAAACAATTAAAATGATTTAAAAACAGATCTATTTAAAAGTCTGTTTCGGTCATGAAAACTGATTTTATGCTAAATAATCTAATGTGTGTTGGTTTTCTCGATTCAAAACAGTTCTTCGGCTCATCACGAACTAATATCTGATAAATTAAATGATAATAAACGTTCCCGTGGCTAAAAACTTTATATTCCGGATTGAAACCCTTTGTTAAAATTTCGCTCCGCCAGACTGAACCGAATCCCTTGAGTTTTGTTTTCTAATTTACTTAAAGAGATGTTAGAATTTTTAACATTTAACGATAAAAGATACTTGATTTAATTGCTTACTGTCGTTCAGAACCCGATAAGTAACAATCAAAGATATTCCGGATTTCAAAAGTGCGAAGTTTGTATGGCTCTGTTCACTCTGGCTCAAAAAAAAAAACATTTTCCAAGCATCAGCCATACTTTTTGGGTACTGCTCGTAAAGCGCCTATTAGTAGGCTCCTAAGGTTAGAACAAATTGCCCAGTCAAATGATAGCGCATGGCAATTTTTTAAACATTTTGATTCGACCAGAGTGAACTGGGTATATTGCTATTTAAATTCAGTTTTCGGCTTATTGTGTAATCAGAAATCGACCAGTATAGCCTCGACGGCGGTCTAAATGTGATGTTGGAATGATTAAATGAGATATCTAATGAAATGGTATCAATTGGTAGGGCTGTGAACTTTGAACTCGATTTTCTCGAAATCAAGTTTATGGTGTTCAGTTCGGTCTGGTCGAATCCGGACCATATATATTGGAGGCGTTTTCTTTGTAACACCATCACGTATGAATGGTCGGTCGGAATCAAGAAAAATTTGTTATCCAAGGGTTTTTCGGGTCAGAGATGGTTTGTTTGATAGTTTCGAGATTATTACTTTTTATCGAAGGGGGGCTGCTATACAAAATCAACTAGAAACGGGACAAAACTCGAACAACTTGAAGACGATTTTCATGAAAACTGATTCACGAGCACGAAGAAGTTAAAGAACTGTAGACATTTTTCATCGATTTATTAAGTACCGGGTAAAACGAAGTTTACCGGGTCAGCTAGTTTTTTACAAAGAAGAACTTTATTTAACGATGTTATCACAGCGAGTGCTCAAGAAAGAATGATTGAGAAAAATTATTACAGATATGCCAATGTGCCTGATTTTTCAGGATTTGCCTGATTTGTTGAGGCTCAGCCTGACAACGTGACGAGCCATTTATTTTGCCTGATTTTTGAAAATATGCCGGATTTTGCATGATTTTTATGAATGTGATGAAAAATTGGTAGTAAGGAAGCGGATTAGGTACCATTGCTGAAGTTAAAAGTGAAAATATGGCTGAATCAAAGCAACGAAAGGTTCTTTTTAATTCTTACTAGCTTATTTTACCCGGCCTTGCTCGGGTTCACAAAAAATATAAATCAAAATGAATCGTTTGATTTTTCGAAATGTTGGAAGCTTTATATTCATCATTTTAAGAAATTTTGCTCATGTTTGTCCACGTATGTTTTGTAAGTCTTTTGAAAGTTTTTATTGAGATGATTCACTGTGTTTATCGATTCAATTTTTTTTTTTGAAGGAGCATATAGTTTTGAGGATTATCAATAGAATTTCAAAACAATTTGCTTTCCCTTTCCCTATCACGAAAAACTTTTTTTAACCCACCTTTTTTCTAAGAAGCTCGAATAGATGTGGCCTTTAACTTTCAAATGCAAATGATAAAATAATTTTCTATCTTTCCCATCCTCCATTCGATGAAGATCTCTTTTGGAGATTATCCCACTTTTCAAGATGGATGATGTACTTGTACAATGGTATATTTAAGTTTTAAGTACGTCTCGGTGGTCGAGTGGTTAGCGTGGTAAGACGGTAATCGCTGGTCCACTGATGGCATGGGTTCGATTCCCATCTCGGTACTGGGTGTTAAATGTTAATCTTAAGTTGTCCACGTCATTTATTCAGTCTGTAAAGCCTAAATCGGCTAAGACGGTGTATGTCTTTTTAAAAAATTTGTAGAAAACAATTCCGAACCTCGTTGAACTATGTTTAAGACTCATTTTGCATGTTTCTTATTGTATGTGTGCTTTTTTCGCTTTTTAATTGAACACTGTTTTGTGATTAGTTTTTCTTAAATGTAGAAACTTTAACTAAAAGTTTCTTGGAGTTATCGAAAATAAATCATCTCTGAACCGAAATCACCATTTAAATGTTATCTATAGTAATAGTCTTATTTTAGTTCTATTTAAGTTTTTTATCCTCGGACACAATCATTCTATTAATTATTTTGAAGAGTGATCAATGTTAAAATTCTTTGATATCATTTGTTTGAACTCGCATTACCAAACGATTTTTTTCCAAATTGGATGGTAGAATTGAACACATTGATGGCCAAAAATAAATCAAAAGTTATAAATTGGTCAATGAAATAGAAGCTTATAACCTCAGATTTAATTATCTAATAAAATTTCTACTCCCCCGTTTAAATTTCCCGGCGACTATCAAAGCATTGAAATTGCAGCCTTCAACGTATAACTCTGAATCTTTTTAATTTTTCTTTCTTTATAAGGAATCCTAAAAATATGAAAATGGTTGGTTCTTAAAAGCTGGAGTCTATAAAAACGCTGTTCATTAGTTTTCAGCCTCCAGTCCAAATAGTTATTCACTGTTCACTTTTCAGTTCACTGTGTATCCTTGTAGACTCTCAAAGCCCCCGGGCGGCGGTAGGGAGCACTTTGAAAACCACTGAAATTCTAGTCAATATATTCCTAACAGGGTAATTGTATTCTGGAATTCTTAATTAAGGCTCATTATTGCAATCAAATACCTCGTACCAGTACCACGTGCTTTGAACAGTAAAAGGAAAAAAAACCCGCCAAAAACTTCACTATTAATTTTTAAATCGCTAGCAGGCTTTGATTTGCTATCCAGTACACGTGAACTCTGGATGGTCGTTTCTAATGCCCAGCCCATGGTGATGGTGAAAACAACCCCGCCAAAGGAAACTAAAAACGGTTGGCAAAATGGGTGCCATGACTTTTGATTCGTGTGAAAAAAAAACGAAAGTTGTATGGGAGCAGGCGCGGTCCTATGGGGGGGGGGTGATCGGGGTGATCACCCCCCCCCCTCCCCCAAGCGGCAAAAAACCGTTATAAAATACCCGCAAAAACTCGAATTTCTATAAAAAGTTGGAACTTTTCTTAGTAGAAGTGCTTTTAAATTTTCAAAATTTTTCACTCCGTGGGGGTGTTTATTTAGCAAAACAGTTAATTTATCACTTAAATGGCTCAATATTGAAAAAAGTCGGACCATCAAACTTAAGCAGCTGTAACATGCGATTCCCTGGACTGAATTATACCAAATAACTTTTGTTGATAAGTAACTCAACCAAAGTGTGTTCTTGAGTTTTGATCTTGAATTTGCTATTAATGAAATGTAGAGAACATTTTTCCAAATTGCCACTAATTTCCCGTATATGCCTTAATTAACACGAGCAAATCGTCATAAATTTTATATTTGGTTCAAATTTAGAGCTTTTGAATTTATGATTTTGTTTTGAATTTTAATGAAATGACAAATTTGAAAAAGTCATATAGGGGGGTGAATATGGTTATAACACTGAAATACTTGAAATATTTGTTCTGCTGTTATCATACATTTTTTACCTTCAATATGCTTTTTTTTTATTTGCTCAGATTTAGAAGGAAAAAATCAAAAAATCTATAAACTATAAACGTACGGAATCATGTGATTTTCAATTTTCTTTATTTTAAGAAATTTCTACCATGTTTAATGTAAGAAATTTAAATTTTAGTCAAGTTATCCATCGGAGTTTTCAATTTTCCAGTTGGCGTTTAAGAAACGTATGACTTTAATTTTCTAACTTTCTAATCTTTTTTGTTTGTCTTTTAGTCACCAATATTTCAATAAACAAATTCAATCGTAATAAACAACAAGTGTTGATGCCGGATTAAATTCATTTTTGATGAAGTTTTGAGCAGCGAAAAGCTTCCCATTAGGATTATTTTTTGTTTCAAAATATTTCTTTAATCGAAGGAAAATTATCAATTCAGAATCAGGAAAAATTATTATAATATAACTTTACTTTAAGAATATAAAGCAAATACATATCTGAAATATAAATATAAGTTTGAATTTAATATTTTATTTTTTTCCTTTGTTTAAAGCTGGTTTATTGAGATTTCTAAAACTTTTCAAAGTCAATCAGATGTCTAATGCTAACCTCATTTAAAAATCTAAAGTAATGTTATTTTTGACTTGCGTTTATAAGGAATTCATGACTTATTGCAAAATAAGAATTCAGGTTTTGAAACACAGTAAAGATTCTCTTTCGTGAGTTTTTATCACCATCAATTTTTCACCATTCAAATATGAATTATAAACTTAAAATTAATAACCTATATTTTAAAATTCAAAAACATAAATTTAAATTTCAAATCTAATTTTATTTAATTCTGTTTAAAATGTATCACATCAAACATTCATATTATGGATGACCATGAAAAAACTACAAGTACTGCCAAACAGAAATCGAATATAAAATATTCATAGTAAGAGTTTAAATTTAAAAAAAAACTTCTCTTGAGATTTCAGCAACAATAAATCGAAAAAAGAGATTATGATTGTGTTATGATTTTTGCGTTCCCTGTGAGTTTTTAGAGCCAAAAAGGAACAAAAAAGTATTTATAAAAGTTTTTTCAATATGAAGGAATTCATCTCCAGAACCCACAATCTGCATTCAAAACTAAAACACAAGGAAATAAAATCCACATTTTCCGAGGTGCAAAGAATTGAAAACTGATTTCGACTTATTTAGGAGCACTAAATGCAAATTTGTATTTTTTTTTATCAGCTCTTGTTTCCTTCCTAGTTTAAATTTGCTAAAAATACAAGGCTCATTAAAAAAATTTGTGCATTTTAGCAAAAGTGTAAAATATCAAAAAGATTATAAAAAAGGTTTTAACTTAATGATAAATTTTCATAAAGACTGTGAGTAATTTACCATGAGAAAAAATTATAGAATTAAGTATCTTTCCTCATTTTGAAAAATACGAAGATTATCTAGACGAAATCTGTATTGTTTTTTCCGGGGATTTGTCAATTTTTGGCATTCTTCCCTCTAATCTATATCGTTGAAGGAATAAAGGATCTTGAAAAGATTTTACATATTTTTTGTTGTTCATGTAGGTTTCTGATTGACCGATTTCACTCTAAACTGCTAAGTTTTAAAATTACTAAATGCCAGAAAATAAGAAAGGAGAGAAAAAATCTGACAAGAAAAACGAGTTTGAGTCACAAAAATCTTCCAAAATCAGTTTGCCTCGGTTTTAATTTTTCCCTTTTGAATAAAAACTATTCCCTTATAATTCCACAAGGCAATCTATCATACAAAACAGTCAGAAGATCTTTTAGTGATTTTTAACCAACACTCCTGGATTTCAAGATCTACAGCAATTATATCTCCGATACTGCTTTCAGCTGATCTACACAATAATATTGAAGTTTTTAGGTAAAATTATGCTTAAGTTTTGATATTCTGAATCTAAAAGCTTGGCTATTTCAACTGCAAATGATTGAGACTCTACACTAAAGAAAAGTAGATATTAACATTCAGAATTAACCGTTTAATTTATAGTTCTTTTTTATAATTCAAAATTATTTAAAAAATAAGGAATTCTGCGAAGGTACCTACATGAACAATTAAAAAAAAATAATCACTTTATTATAATTTATTTGTTGTTGTTCAATTTAAATTGAAAATTTAGAATGTTAATTTTTAATTAAAGAGCAACCTAATAAAATTAGGTTCCAAAAGCTTCATATTAAGAAACTAACTTAATAATCGTTTTTTTTTCTAAAAATTTCGAAATCACGGTTCAGTAAAATAATTCAATGAAGAATTTAATACCCGTATGTTATGTTTATTTATTAGTTTATCGGCCTTATCGGTGAAAAGTAAAATACTTTCGATACATTTTAAAATATCAGAGCTCTAATATTTGGAAGCTCAGGAAAAAAATCAAGATAGCTTGGAAATTTTCTTCTACATTTTCATCTCTCAACAACGTATGTATTATTTTCATTGAAAAAATTACATTTATATCGAAAAATTTTTTAAAGGGCTCTTAAAGTGACAATTTTAAAATACCAGATATACCTACAAATTAATAAAAAATTATCAACATTTTTTCGCAGTGGATATTATAGATTCGCTGGTTAATTTATAAAGATGTGTAAGTTATGTAGAAGGATATTGAAATGAGTAGAAATATAGAGAAGTTTTGATAAAGTTTTCATTATTCATCTCTTGTTTCATACTTTTTTTAAATACATATTGTTCAGTGCAATTCATGGGGGAAGGAGGAGCAGTGTGCAGCTTATATTGTAGATTCATTTGCAACTGACCATCCTCCCCGCAACCCCTCCCCTTCTTTCACTCACTCAACTGATTGTTTTTTCCCCAGATATTAACGTTCCTTCAAATAGATTGATTTTTGAAAATTGGATAATCACCACCCCCCCCCAAGAGCCAGCTCTAGGACCGCCCCTGTATGGGAGGGTCTCTTTTCTTAGGTGGGAGGGGCTCAAAACTATTACTAAAACCTTACCATGGTCCAAGCACATAACTGTACCAAATTTCAGGCTGATCGGTTAAGCGGTGTTGATTTGTATAAGGTGCATACAAACATATATAGTCCAACTCATCTTTATATATTAGATTTACAAAAGGGAGTTAAAGTGAATCTTTCGATTGCTTTGATTCAGTAGAATCATTGAACCATGTAGGCTCACAACACATATTAGAGTGAAAATGTGGAACGATGACCCAAGGAATATTTAAATAAGGTATTGTCGAGAGCCATGTTGGATTTTTTGTGACGTCACAAAAACGATTGTATCGAAAATTTATACGAGAATGGCAGAAATATTAAAGAAAAACATGTTTTAGAACGCAAATGAATTCCGATTTCTTTTTGATGGTGTTGTATGGCCTCTAATTGAAGAAGTTTGTTTGCATTATGTACTTTTTCTTATTTTATTTTTGATGCAGTGCCATCTTGAAGCTAAAACGTGCAAAAATGTAGGAAAAATCAGCTTTTAAAAGATCTAGCTGATAATTTTCGAATGTTCAACGATTGGCATGAAATTCCAACCAGTTTATCATATACAATTGTTATGAAGAACAATTACCATCAATAAATGATTGTTAACTCAGTTTAATAAATACCAGTAAAAAAATTGTTTTCGTTCGTAATAGTTGTTTTTTGATTACTTTTTGTAATAGGAAGCTTAAACTGAAACTACTTGAACATTTTTATGGAATATTTTGAACTGATTCTAAAGTTTTGCAAATTTGGGTTGAGGAAATTTTATAAAAAAAAAAACTAGCTGACCCGGTGTGCTTTGCTACCCCTTCCATGAAAAAATTAGATGCGAAAATTATTATAATTTAAATATAGGTACTTCCGTTTAAACTAAATTTTAACATACTTTAAGCGAACTACTTTTCATCGCATCTAAGCTTCTAGAGTGTTTTGAGTCTAAACATAACTTTATAGTTCATAGTCACCCTTAAGCAAAAATGTGAGGAATATATCTATATATATATATAAAAATGAATTTCTGTCTGTCTGTCTGTTCCCTATAGACTAGGAAACTACTGAACCGATTTGCGGGGGGGAGAGGTCTCCCAAACAAAAGACAATTCTTCGCATAACTCGAAAACTAATCAATCCAATGGTATCCAATGTGAGGGTATTTGGGAAAGAGGAATATTTCTATGAATATTAGGTACCCCTCCCTCCTCTCAGTGGGCTGATAGGAAGGGGGGAGGGGGGCTACCTTACAATTTTTCATATATCTCAAAAACTAATCAAGATATTGGAACCAAATTTGGCATGGGAAGGTATTTGGATACGTAAAATATTTCAATGATTATTTGAGGCCCCACCTTATTACCAGTGGAAAGGGGGAGGGGGCCTCTTTTATATTTTTTTACATAACTCAAAAACTAATAAAGCAAATAGAACCAAATTTGGCATGGGAGGGTATTTGGATACACAAACTATTTCTATGATTATTTGAGACCCCTCCCTCTTTTCTGTAGGGAGATGTAAAGGGGGGAGGGGCCTCTTTGATAATTTTTTAACATAGCTCAGAAACTAATTAAGCAAATGGAACCAAATTTGGCATGGGTGGGTATTTGGGAACGTCACATGTTCTAATGATTGTTTCAGACCCCTTCCATCTCCCAGGGGGGAGAGGGAAGAAGGGAGGGAGGAGTTTCATACAATTTTTACTGCATAACTCAAGAACTACAATAGCAAATGGAACCAAATTTGGCATGGAACGATATTTGGGTACGAGAAATGCTTCTATGAATATTTGTTATCCCTCACTCCTCCTTCATAGAGGTGGATGGAAAGGGGAGGAGAGTTCTCCTTCACAATTTTCAGCATAACTGGAGAGCTGATTGAGCCAATTCAACCATTTTACATGTATTTAGATACAAAAAATGTTTCTATTATAAATTGAAGCCCCACTTTTTTCAGCGGAAAGATAAATTTGGCATAAAAGAGTATATGAGTACGAAAAATACTTCATGAATATTAAGCTCTCCCCTCCATTCAATGGGGAGAACGGAAGAAGGGATGGTACTTCCTTTCAAGTTTATGCATAACTCAAGAATTTACTACGCAAATAAAACCAAATTTGGTATGGGATGGTATATCAATACGAGAAATTTTTCTATGTGAAACAATTCCTTTTTTGCAGTAGGATGATAGAATTGAAAATATAGGAAGGTAAGAGGAAAGCTTACATTTAACTTTTTTTTTTATAAAATCCTTGAAAAGGACAAAAATTGATATGGAAAACCATTTTGGTATGATTCTATGATTATCTGACACCCCATCCTTCTTTCTGTGAGTATGCTAATGCTAATGAAGCCAACAAATGGAAACAAATATGGCTTGGAATGGTATTTGGTTACGAGATATATTTCTATGATTATTGTAGACCCTTATGCTTTACAGTGTAGAGAGGGGAAGGAAGGAGGGGGCTCCATATAAAATTTGTTGTAAAGCTTAAAAACTTATCAACCAATGGAACTTTATTTGATATAAGAGGATTTTTGGGAACGATAAAAAAATGGGTATGATTATTAAAGATCACGACCTCCATTCAGCAGGGGCTGAAAGGAAGGACAGGAGGGCTCTCTTATCAGTTTTTTTTTTGCATAAATCTACAACATATCAAGCGAAATCAACCATATTTTAAAAGTTAGATTCATTACATACAATTAATTTGAGACCCTCCTTTTTTAGAGCGGATTAAAATTATCAGATCCTTAACACAAATTTATAGATCAAGATTCAGAATATAATTTTAAGTTATCATTGTGTTGCAATTCGAAACTCCAGCTGCAGCTCTCATTTATAGCGATTGCTTATGAATGATGTTATAATTTGATTTAAAATTATTAATTAGATTCCGAGTTATAAGGCCAAGGCTGCGATTTCAGAGCTTCAAAAGCATTCGAGGAATTCAAACGGGGGATTATAAAATTGATTAGATTATTAAATCAGAGGTTTTGAGTTTTATACAATTCAATTTCATTGGCCAATTTCTAACTTTTGAGTTGTCTTTGATGATCAATGTAGTCGATTAAACCATCCAATTTTGATTAAATTTCAAAACTGTAAAGTACTGAGAATTCAAACAAATGATATCTTAGAATTTAACATTGATTTCTCTTCAAAATAATTAAGGGGATGTTTGTGCCCAAGAATAGAGAAATTGAATTGGTTCTTCGGTTCAGAGATGATCTGTTTTCGATAACTTCAAAAAACTATTAGTGAGCTTTCAACATTTAAGGTAAACTAATATAATAAAACAGTGTAAATAAAAAAAGCGAAAAAATACACACATCCAATTAAAAACATGCAAAGTTAGTTTTTATCATGGTTCAACAGAGTTCGGAAGACTTTTTAGAAATTTCTAAGTAAATAAAATTAAAACAAACCAATGTACAATAAGATTATCCATCTTGAAAAGTGGGATAATCTCCAACAGAGATTTTGATTAGATAGGGGATAGGAATGATAAAAAAAAAACAGTTGCAACTTTTGAAAAAAACATTTAGGGCAAATATACTCAAGCTTCCTTAAAAAAGATGGATGTAAAAATGTTTTTCGTGAAAGTATGATTACATCGAAATACATCGCAAGGTTACGAGTCAAGTTTCTACTATGTTTGAGACCCATCTGTCTTTTCACAGAGGTGCAAAAAGGGTCTCCCTTTTAGTTTAATGTATTACTTGAGAACTAATCGAACAAAAAAAAACAAAATGGAACAGGGAAGTATATTCATGCACGAGAAATGTTATTTTTATATAAATATGTTTTGAGACCCCTCACTTTCTCCAACGGGAAGAGGGGAAAGAGGACAACATATTTTATTATATTATCATACAATATTTTTGGATCACTCGAGAACTTATTATTCAAATTTAATAGCAAAGGGTATCTGAGTAGAAATTTTTTTTTCTATGATTGTTTAAAGCTTCTACCTCCTTTCACTGATTCGATAGGGAGGGGGAAGGCGAGCTCTCATACAATTTTTTTAATAACTCGATTGCTTATCTAGCAAATGGTAACAAATTGGGAAGAATATTTAAGTTCAAGATGATGAATTCTCGATGATTTGGTTCCCCTCACGGAATAGAAAGAGAAGAGAGGTGCCGTACGTTTGTTTTGACAAATTCCGGAGCTCATCAAATAAATTTAACAAAATTTTGCAGGGGAAAGTATAAGAATACGAGAAATAATTCTATAGTTATTAAAAAACCCTTTTCACCTTCCGGTGGGGGTTAAGAGATGGGAAAATAGTCCCGCACAATTTTTGTATTACTTGACAACTTATTCAACAAATGGAACCCAATTTGAAAGAAAAAGTATTCGAGTACAAAAAATGTTTCTATTTTATAAAGAAAAATTCCATACAGTACAGAGCCAGGAATGGGGAAGCTTTTATCGCATAGTTTTAAAAACTTTTCAAGCAATATAAACCATATATTTTACATGAGAAGTTTTTTAAGATTCATGAACCCTCCTTTTTTCAGAGGAGAAACGGGAAAAAGGAAAGTATGTAAAGCTTGAAAACTTATCAAGCAAATAGAGCCATATGTGAAATCTGATGTTATTAAATTACGAAAAATGTTGTTATGGCAATTCGTGGACCCTTCTCAAATTTCTGGGGAGAAAAGCAAATAAAATCGAGTACTTAATATAAAATTTCAAAACTATCAGTGAAATACATATCGAAAATGATTGAAAATTGTGTTAAGTAAAATTTGAACGGCCCCTTATTAAAAATTTCTTTAGCCAAATTTTGCACACTTTCTCATTGATGTGTATTGTTTACATGCTGTCAAACTCGAAGTGTTTTCGATTCAACGAAAATGGAGGTGAACCAAAGCGAGTCGAGAGAACAAATTCTTTCCAAACACCTGGAATTTCCTGATCTGTCGCACCGACGACGCAATTGGGAAAAATGTTGAACATTCACCATTCAACCGTCTCCAGAGTGTTGAAGCGGTTTAAGTTGAAGCAAGGCAAAGGAGCTGGAAGAGAACCGGAACCGGAGAACAAAAAGACGGAGGGAAAGGTTAAGCGGATGATTAAAGCAAATTCCAACGTCTCAAGCCAAATCTTGGCTAAAAAGATCGGCATGTCGCAGAGCTATGTCCAGAATGCAAAGAAGAGAGCTGGACTACATGGTGCAGACAAGGTGCAGAACTTCCCAAACCGCGATGAGCACGAACAATCGACGGCTAAAACTCGGGCAGGGAAGCTCTACGAGAAGATGCTGACAAAAGATTTCAAGCAAATTCCGGGGTTGGAGTTTTTCACCGACAAGAGCAAGTTCGATGAATGTCGAAGTTTGCCTCCAAATATCTCGTTTGGCAGGCCATCTGCTCTTGTGGACTGAGAAGTGAGCCTTTCGTGACAAAGGGCACAGTAAATAACGAGGTTTACAAATCTGAGTGCCTCGAGAAGCGCCTTTTGCCATTCATGCAACAGCACGACGAAGCTCCGCTATTTCGGCCAGATTTGACATCATGCCACTATTCTAAAAGTATCCTGGAGTGGTGTCCATTTTGTTTTAAAGGACATCAACCCGCCTAACTGTCCGGAGCTGTGCCCGGTGGAGAAGTACTGGGCAATAATGAAGCGGGAACTTCGGAATAGCAAGGAGACAGTCAAAAACGAGAACATGTAAGAAAATGGAAAAAAAACTGAGACATTGGTTCCGGATGACACTGTAAAGACTTTGATGGAGAACATCAAGCGAAAATGCGGAGCCAATCTAAAATTTCAGAATCAAGTTTTTATAACACACACAAACCTTAAATGAATTAAAACTTTTTTTTTTCAATAAGTTGGCCTCGGAGAGTATGCCTTAAATGAAATCATATTTGTCTTAAAAAAAATCTGAGAGAGCAAGAATAGAAACTACAATATAACTTAATTTACCGTTGGAACAGATCACCTGTCTCAGCTATACTAACTATTCTAATGAAGTTAGTTTTTTTTAATAATTTTAAAATATATCGATAGACTTAGATTTTTCTTGTTATCGCTCAACATACCTCCGGCAAGTAGATTCTTGGCGATGAAATCCATATTCTTCCGGGCAGTTTCAGATTTACTCAAACCGCTGCTGCTCGTGACTGTGGCCGTTGCTGCCGCAGTTGCTGATCCAGCACTCCCGGCTGCTGCTGCCACTTCAGCCGTCTTCACGACGTCACTACTTTTTAGAACACCCATCACTGCACTTTTCACGGTTGATTAAGAACTCGAACTGCAAATATAACGATTCGTTTTTCTTCAATGCTGCAGCATCAGCTCCATGCGGGCTTCACGGAATTCAGATAAGACAATCTTATGGGGAAGATTGTTGGACTTTGAACACTTTTCACTGGACACTAAACTTACAAATAAGCTTGATCGATGGAGAAGGAAAAAAACAATGTAAACAACATTCCAGCCACTGCGGAATGACGAAATATTGTGAAAAGTGGGTCAGCGCATTTTGGCCTTTTTCGGGGGGTTTCAATCGATTCACTTTTTTGACAATATTTCTTAAACTCAAAGATGCAAAAATTAACTACTTTTATCAACTGATTCTAAACTATCAATTTCATTGATAATTATCTAATTATTCATCATTAATTTATTTTTTTCATTTTTATTCCTAAAGAATTTACTCCTCAAATATTAAACAATATTTGCTTTAAAGACACCTGAATTCCCAAATAAAGACCCAAAAAACCTCCAATTCTGGAAGTGAAAGTTTGCCAGTGTGGCACTTCCAATGTTCCGAGTTGCTGCTTCAACATACAATCGGTAAGCCGTTTACCCCCAAAACTGGTACCGTTTGGTTGTTTCTTTTTTCTGCGGTTGTTCACGGACAAAACGAAAGAGAAAACACACTCGACAACGGACACACTTGAATTGCCTTGCCACTTCCAAAAACGATTCCAACAACCGGACCGATCACGGCGAAGATCCAACTACGAATGGATTGCTATGGACAAACGACGAGTAAAATCACCGCAAGAAAACCGCAGTCTGAATGGCCACGACTGGAGAAAGAATGAGAGAAGTCGCGCTTACAAGTTTTTTTTTACTAGTTGGGTTGGAGCTGGAATCTTTCACAGGTTTTGCTTTTTGCTGCGCTTTTCGTTTGGAATCATTCGCGGATACCGATCGCCGCGACCACTGAAATGCCGAATCGAACGAAGGACGTAAAAAGTAAACAAAAACCATCTGTTTTTGTTTTGGGAGCAAAAAAATGCATCTGTCAATTTTGACGTTTTGCCCCTGCGACTGAAAGTTTTTGAATCGCATAAATATATAGGGGTGCTCAATCTCATACTATTTGAAAAAAAAAATTAACTCGGGTTTTTTGTTCGAATTAAAACTGTTTTCAAGATTTTTGTAACATTCTTCATACAAATTACGATTCCAGAAAATAGAGTTGTTTTCGACATTTCTTACGCACATTAATATATTACACACATTGAGAAAAAGCATTAATACATTATAGCATTAAATGCATTAAATTTTAACTGATAAGAGTTCTTTAAAAATTTACTATTATTACATTACAATTCTGTTGCTGTTTTGTTAAATGTAACTTTAAGACAACCGTAATTTCGAAAAAATAACTAAACGAAAATTTGATTTTTTTCCATTTGATTTTTGAAATGCAACTTTTTTCGCAATTTACATAATCGCGTTGAATCCAACACTCAGAGGAAATCTTATTCTAAATTTCATAAGATACATCTTATGAACCACTTTTTTGCGTCCAAACTAATTTTTCATAAGAGTCTTATGAAATTCTTTCAATTTTCATACGATGTTCTTATGAAAAATAGAAGAAACGGCATTGTGAAAAAATGATGAACACATTCATTCATAGCATCAGTTTTTTTTCATCATCTAACAGTACGAAGCAATCGCCAGTTCATAGTTATTATAGTTTTCCTTCAATGTTAAATGTTATTGTTATCTCCGGAATGGTAAGTTCGATTTGATGTTTTTGGTGTGAACGTTTTGGTGTGAAACTAAAATACATTATTTGGTTACTTTTCAGCAAGCCAAAAACCTTGATGGAGCCGTCTGTTGATGCGCTGCTGATGGTGACAATGAAGGATTTAATTTTAAACGAATTTGGCAAACAATAAAGTGAATGTTTTCAGCATGAAATATCGAGAATTTTTCTTATTAGAAAGTGATTTACTGTTTCCATAAGAATCTCTTATGAAAAGCAACAACCTCTCATTGAAGTAGGCGTTCATCTTCAGAATTCATTCGCGTCATAAGACAATCTTATGAATTTCATTAATTTTTCTTATGGCGCCACTTCATAAGAGAATCTTATGGCATACATAATAGTATTTTTCTGAGTGAACAAACACTGCTTCATTAGGTAGAAAAAATAAATATTTGTTTATATCTAATATCTAATCTAGGGCGAACACGAAATTATTACGACACCGAAAACATCATGCCAATTTTCTTTTAATGTTTAGAATCAAACCAAAATTTTAGGGTACATATATTTACTTCAAAAATCAAAATAAAAGTTAATCGATGGAGCCTGTCGTAACCGAAGGTCATACAATTTTAATTTACATCTCCTTTTTATTTTTTATTTTATTTTTAGTTCACATACAATTTGCAACGCGACCATTATCCGTTTCAATCTTATTCAAACTGATCCGCAGACCATCGAGATCTGCTGATTTAGTTGTTCTTCTCTTTCTCTCGTTTTATCAATTGTATATACTTCTCTCTCTATGTTCCATTTTTATGGATTTGAATTGCTCTCTTTTCATCACCAAGTATCAAACACTGATATAATTCTTCAGTTAGTTTCCATTCTTTTCATCATATTAATATTTTTTCATTTTACACTTATTTTTATCATTATTCACTACATTCACCTCCTCCTCTACTCCTTTGAACAGCAAATAACGTTAGAAATTAGAGAATCACCAAAGAATCCAACAATACCTTAGTCATTTTTCGTTATTTAGTCATTGAACATTTTTGTTAATTGAGAATGAAAAGTTTTTCAGAAACGCCTTCCAGAGTCGTAAATAGCATTATTTCTATTATTTCCTTGTTGCTCCTCATATAAAATACAAAACAGACTTTCAAACATACCTTGCCTAATTTGTTTTTATTTCAAGAAATTGATACAACATGTGAGTAATAACTGAAACTTAGGTTTTCCTTCAACGATACGCTCCTGTAGCACGTACGCTGCACGTACATCTCTCAAGCTTGTCGAAATACCGTTTGTTTTTTTTTTTTTCAAATGGCACATCTCATGGCCATCTTTTACTTCAATAAACAACCGAAAATCAAATGTAAATTTATACCGACATCACTCACCTGCAACACTGACAACTTCTATGGTTGGCTATATGGCTTATTTTCATTGCAAAACTCGTGCAAAATGTTGAATCACTGAATGGAATAACGATCATAATTACATCAATTTGCGCTAAACTCGTGGCAAATTATGTTGCTTCCGCCTTTAAACGAATACGCTATTTGATCATTCAAAATTTCATTAACTTCTTAACTTATACACTCTAAGAGTGCGCAATTGAATTGATATTATTCATTGCTTAAATTCACAGAGTGAATATTATTGTAACATTCTTCTTGTTTTGGTAACTAAGTACATTGAACAGACTTGAAATTGAAAAGTAACGTTTATTACCGTGTAAATATTAATTCCATTATTATTCTTCTAGCTGAGCGTGTATCTTGAAGAGTAACGTATGTGTAACGTGTTTACTTCTGTTTGCGTGCGAAGGACAACGAATTCAGCAGTTTGTTCCAAATTTGTTGCTAGTAGGCTAAAATCCGTGTTATCGCATCTTGCACCGACGTTAAGCCCGACCGCCGATTCCTTTAACGCTGGCTCCTGGAGTCTAACAACGGATCGCCTTGCCTCCACTTAGGCCTCGGATAACATGAAGAATTTATTCGATAGTGTTAGTTAACACATCAGTGCGCAACCAAATTCCTCTACTACAGGACCCTATTTACGTGAGCGAATATTCACTTCGACTGTGCTTCGTTTTTCACGTAATTTCCGATGTTTTATGTTGGCTTTAAGGTATTAACGTGTTAAAATGCTGTCAACAACCTGAAATTAATCACTGCCCACGTTTATTAAATCTTTCATTCTGCGGATTTAACTTTATGAGGAAACATTCGGATCAAAAAAGTTAATATTATTATTTTTTTTTAAAAAGCTATTATCGACTCAATCCTTTTGATAAACCACGTCATTGACATACGTTTAAATTAACGATATGAACCAACTTGTGATGCAGAGTTTGCAATTCTATGCTTTTGTTTCATTTACATAACGAACCAGTTAAACAAAATTAGTAAAGCGACACAATTGAGAATGTTACAGTGAAACTTAAAAGCGATCCCATAGCTATTAAGGCATGCGCCTCTCTTTGTTCATTTAATGTTATTGTATCTTTGAGGAGAACCCTTATGATAAATATTTGCTCGCCTCGGTATTGTTATTAACCTAGTGCTAATTCTGCTTGGAAACATGCTTTATTCAACGACTGAGACAGTTTTTGACATTTTCTCAATTGATGCTACTGTATTGATTTGCTCACGAACCTACTTCATGCTCTGTGTTCTACTTATTGGCTCTAGCGTTTTCTCAACCTTGTACGATTTTCATTAGGTCTTGAACATAAATCAAATATCTATAGCAGCAATAACCATATGAACCTCGAAAAGTTCACACCTTGACTAGAAGATCCTTCTACTGTGTCTCATCGGAGTAATTATTGATAAAGGATTTTATTCAATATATCACGTACAGCATTTTATAACGAAAAAAATTCATGTTTTTTTTTTTTTTTTTTTTAACGAGAGTGGTGATTAACGAAATCTAACATAGGCAGTCGTACTTATTGCTAATGAGAACATTCTAATGAATTCCAGAGATGATACAATGCTTTATATTCCAATCAACTAATTAATGATGATGACTGTTTTAAGAGAATTAAGGAGAACTGATTGAATCTAAGATATTTCTGAAAAATCCATCGATTGCCTCTTATGATAGTAAATATTACTTTTAGTTTTTAGTACACAATCAAGTCATTTAAATCTCTATTGTTCATAAGTTGAATTAAATCAATTGTCAGTGACATAATGTTTCTATTCTCGACTACATTTCTTCCGTTGTTAAAAACTTGGCGTAATATTCGAATAACGAATGTATGACTTCAGCGACGAGCGACAAATTAGTGCTTTTCTGGCAGTATTCAATATGTGCACTTTTTTAATAGTGGTTGCTCGGTAATTTTGATTTCTACCATTCCCAAACTCTGATTCAAAAATTCAGATCCAGTTACCGAAGTACTTGAACCACCTTAGAGACCAAACACAGTTTATCATTTTCAGATTTAGGCGCTCGATCCAGATCCATTGACTAAGATCCCAGAGTTAGATTACTGACTCTCAATGAGTACCTCATTTCAAATTCTGCCTTGGAAAGAAAATATTATAATCAGACTTTATAAATTCGAATTTCAGAATTCATACCTTCCTTCATTCATTCCTTCACCTTTAGATCCAGATCCATTTTAAATCCAAGCTTTGGACTTTCAATACAGTATTTATGACTGATATTTGGATAGATTTCGACTATTTGTGATATCTATCAATCATTAATCATTTCACACAAATTACAATCAGATCTCAATTTCGTTTCCTGAGTTTTAAAAAAAAGCTATTTTCTTGACTCTTGCATACAAGTCCATGACTTAACTAATTTAACTTTAGATTCGTGTTGTTTTGGCATATATGAGCTCGCATATAGTCAACTTGAAGATTGGCCCTTATTCTGCGCCGCGCATGAGGTGACGATTGTCACCTCACCTCGAGTCACCGTGAGATTTGTCACCTTATTCCCGGAGTCGTTGTGGTTAAAGTGACAGAGGTTCACTCTAGGTGAGTGACCGAATGAACACATCTGTCAAAATGGTAGAATTTTGCTGGTGTTGTTTGGATTTTGCTCTCGCTTCGGATTTTCCGAAGTAAGTTTTTAGAATTTCGGGTTAGAATTTCGGTTCGAAAATGGCCATCATCGGATGGTACGGTTACAGCAAGCTGCTTCAGGAAGAAAAACGGACGATTTGTGCGACGTAAGTGGAAATTTCGTTCATCAAAGCTAAGTTCGGATCTGGGTCATATTGCCGGGGAAAAAAAATCAGATGCCGACGGCTGCTGCTCCAAAAACCCAGCGCACAAAAAGGCGGTGTTTGTTAAACATTTCCAAAGGTTTATCAGGTATGTAAAATAATTTGTGTTTTGTACCTGAAACTGTTCGATCATCCAAGAGAAGTTAAGTTTTTTTTTTCGTTTTCAGTAATGGCGAATGCTGCCGGTTTATATATTTTCCTCAACTGAAGTTACCCCCGTGGCATGCCGGAAGTTGTTTCGCCTGCCAGATAGGAGATCATGGAATGCCGAGCATTTATCGAAACCAACGAAATAGCAGCAGCAGCATCAGATTCAAACGACAAATTTCGGTCACATAAACCTAAATCCGGTTTCTTTGCATAGCATATTATTAAAAAGTGAAAATAAAATTATAAGTACTATAATATTTGAATTCCAAAGTTTTCGTCATTTCATCGTTTTAACGGTTCGAAAAACAAACTTCAATTAAATCTGAATTTTAGATTTCATTAGAAGATCATACTTTCCATTCAGTATTTCAATCCAAATTACATATTTGAGATAGCAATGAAAAAGTTTCAATATATTTAAAAATCATATTTGCTAATAAATTTGCTTAATTTTATTTCCAAAACTATCATTCATTAGTATAATTAACCATTTAGAGCCTAACATTGTGATTTACATAAATTCTCGATTAAATTTCTATCTCGTCACCACCTGAAAAGGTACCGACAATTGTCACCTAAAATCGTCACTCGAATGCGACGATTCTCACCCACGGTGACTACGAGAATAGGGTAAGAACTCACAAAGTTCATCCGAAGTGACGTTCCTCACCTAAACCGACTGCTGGAATAGAGTGACTTGGGTGACTCTACTATCGTCACGTCACTCGAGGCGCAGAATAAGGGCCATTATGATTCGCAGATTATATTTATATTCTAATTTTAGATTGTGTTTGAAACTTACAATTAGACGTATGGGCCGTGGCTCAAATCAGACTTTATGTAAACATTTCAGATTCACAACGGTTGTACTCACTTTAAAATTCTTCAGACTTGAGACAAATATCCAGTAATCAGAATGGGAGCCTCAATGAATCAATCAAGATTCAAATTTGGTTTTTTTTTAAACATAGATCACAGATATTCTAATATTTTGTACTCAAGCACATGTTTCACCTGATACCTGCGTTGAATTTTAACTTCCAACCGAGAACATATTTTATCAGTTGAATAGTGGATATGTACTACACTTCTGTACACAGCTTGATGCATCGAACGATTCAAGATTGACTGTAGCAAATTCTAAGCATTTTTTTTTGTTTGGCTTGAGTTAGATTCATTTCAATTTCAAGTTTTTTTTTCAGACATTTAGATTCGCCTTGGTTTGTTTGGAAACCGTATCCATTCTGCTACTTAATTTATAACAAATCATAACTAAGCTTACTTACACTTCTTGTTTTTTTTTTTTTTAAACGGCTTTCAGTGTGCATAACAAATCGAACGTAAGTTTACAATTATGTTATCCTATCAACGGACATGTTATGCATATGTCCATAATTTGTTCAAGTCGTTATATATGTATTCTTAAACAGGACTTTTCCAATCAACTTAACTAAGTTAAGCAACGTCCCGAACTCCAAATGCGTTTGATCTTCACTTTTAATCTTGTCCTGCTTCTCAAGGCTGATTGTTTTAAGGAAAAGTATTTCAACTTTTCAGAATTGATTTCCTATTTCAGATTTGTTTTAATGTATAACTGTGTTTCATCGTATAGCATGGAAATTCATCACAGAGAATACTATTATTCTCAGGAAGGTTCGCCTGGGGGAAATGTCCTGAAATTAGTATTTTTTCTTGGACTATGTCCTCACGGGGAAGCTCATTGTAGGGAATTTCCTATCAAGAAGCTCCTGTGTCAAGGAACATTTTCTCATGTTCTACAAAGCGTTCCTCAAAAGTATGTTTTTTTACGGAAAATTTTTAGAGAATGTTTTCACGAGGAAGTTCCTCACAAGGAAATTTTCCAACGAAGAAGTTCCTCTCAAGGAATTTTTGCTGTCTTGACGAGAAAAATAATCAGGGAATTTCCTCTTAGGAAGGTTTCTTTAATGCAAACTCATCACGGAAAGGTTGCTCACAGGCAAGGTAGTCATGGAAAGGTTTCTCTCAGAGAATTTCTATTCTTAGAAGTTCTTTAAGTTAATTACAAGAACGTCCTTCTGGGAAAAATTTTCACAGGGACTATCATATATTCCTCCCTGTGCAATATCAATTTACGTGCGGGAAATCACCCGAAGCACAAGCGCGTCACAAACCACGGGACACATGACTGGGCAGTTCAAATGCTGGTACCCTGAAGGGGCTGATGTTACGGCTTGTACATCAGAGTGCTCACGTTTGCTTGTATACGAGAACCCACGCGCGATTACTGTACTTGATATAGACGTATACCAATGCATTGCGGTCGGTGGCATTGTGCCCCACACATCTTCCTTCTTTTCTAAAAAAAAAAAAAAATGATGCAAAAAAAAAATAATTAAACGATCTATTTATCTATGATATCGATTTATTGAACTATATAGGAAAAAAAATCAATAATACAAGAGTTTTTTTTCTCAGTGCATTTCGTTTCAATTCCATTTTATCTGTTCGATAAAACCTGTGGTAATTGAAAGTGTAAACAAAAAAATCATAACAAACTGAATCGTAGTAGGCAGTTCGGCTCGGAAAAACACTCGTTTGGTGGATTTTTGATTAATCAATCGTATTCGATGTTAAATCCCTTAATTAACAATCTTTTATTTTTAGCATTCATTAATGAACATATTCGGAAAGATACGTTGGGACTCGCTTTTCTCTAGCTGGACGGATCAACCCCTCGTCAGTTTCATTGGGGTTTTGGCTCTCCGAGTTATCAATTGTGTGCTCACTATCTCGCCAAGGAAAAACTTTTTTAGTTTGCGTAACGTGACGTTTTAACTTTTGTCCATCGGCATCGGAAAGGACCAAGCTACCATTATTTTCGGATTCGACGGTGAAACGCTTCGGGTGAAATTTAGTTTGCCCTTTGCCTTTGGATGCTCGCTCTACTATTACCGTGTCACCTACTTGAACTTTACATGCAATCGCCCCACGTCGCGCGTCTTCACGTTCTTTGGATCTGATTTTATATTCACGATCTCGATTGTCCAGGATAATGTTATCAGTGTTGCCCCATGATCGATTGTTGCTGAGGACAGGCAGCCCTCGTTGTATTTTACGTCCCATGTGCACCTCCTCAGGAGATATTTTTGTAGTCGAGTGATCAGCCGCGTTATATGCATCCACCGCTGCTTGAAGTTCCTGTCGATAATCTGTGTTCGAGTGTAACGCTGTAGATATCGCTTTATTAACGACCTTCATAAAGGATTCAACAAGGCCGTTTTGTTGGGGATAGAATGGCGTTGAGAAAATTGTTTGAATACCGCGTGTGCCACAATACTCTTTATACTCATCTCCATTGAAAGGCGGTCCATTATCGCTTTTTATAGCTCTTGGGAACCCCTCTCTTCGAAATATGTCATCGAATACCGTTTTCGTGTGCTCGAAGCGCGTTGATTTTACAGGAGATGCTATGGCGTATCGCGACCGGAAATCTATTACAACTAGGATTAAAATTCCTCCTAGTTTGTGGTACGGTCCGTTGAAATCAACAGCTATCGTGTCCCATACACTTTTAGGGGCAAATGTACGCTGCATTGGGGTAGGCCTCTCTGGCTTACCGTTTACTGCACAAACGGCGCAAGATTTTACCCACTCGTCTGCGTCTTTCCCCATACCTGGCCACCAAACCCTTTTGCGGAGGATGCTCTTAAACTTTGCTTCCAATGGGTGTCCTGAATGAGCAATTTTTAACACTTTTTCCCGCAGATTAACTGGTATGACCGCGCAGCCATTTTTCAACAAAATATCCTCAACAAGCTCTAAATCCCTGGCCACTGTTTTAAATCTTAAGATATTTGGGGCCCATTTACCAGAACTTAGTGCACGTAAAACCTAAAATGGCAAATTTTTTTGTTGAAATTCAAGTTTAAGTAATCGAAACTCCACACTTACTTGTTGAAGGATTTCGTCATTCTTTGTACAATCTTTTATTTCGTCCTTCGTTAGATACTCATAAAACTTAGTTTGCAATTGGCAAATCTCCCATGGACTTACTTCCTCGTTGAAAGGTTCATCTTCACCGTGATACAATCGAGAGGAGGGGTCGGCTATGTTGTCACGCCCTTTAATGTACTCCACTTCGAATACGTAAGGGCTCAGGCGTAACGACCAACCGTCAGCCCTTGTCAAAGCACGTTTCGATTCCTCACGAGGTCTGCTAATAATAAATGCCATCCCTTGGGCATCTGTACGTAGAGTAAATGGCCGACCAATAAGAAAGTACGAGAATCGTTCAACCGCCCACACTGCCCCTAGAGCCTCTCTTTGGTTCTGGGGGTACCTCTTTTCGGTATCGGTTAACGACTTTGAGGCAAAGCTTATGATGCGTGGGATCCCGTCGCAATTTTCTTGCACTAGTACAGCTCCTAACGCATGAGGAGAAGCGTCCGTATATAAAATAGTTTTGTCCGATTCGGAAAAAAATCCCAGAGACGTAGTGCATTGTATGATTTGATATTTGACTTGCTCGAAGGCTCTTCGTTGCTCTTCTCCCCAAATCCACGATTCATTAGCGACTGCGGTCCAAAGAGGGGCGGTCAAGTTAGCGAAGTTCCTTATATGGGGACTTATGAATGACGCAAGTCCTAGGAAACTTCTTAATTCCGATGAGTTAGCGGGATTTGAAAACTTCTCTATGTCTTTTATTTTAGATGCTTCTATGTTGAATCCATTCTCATCCAAGCAATGGCCTAAAAATGTGATGTGAGTTTTATCGAATTCACACTTAGACCTATTAAGTGTTAAATTGTTCAGTTCAAAAATCTTTAGCACTTGGTTTACTGTTTTCCGCAACTTGACCAACGTATCAGAGTAAATTAGTACATCGTCTATGTAAACTACTTTGTTCTCAATGCTCTCTAGTATCCGACACATTTCCCGTTGGAACACCTCCGGTGCGCAGTTCACTCCAAACATAAGTCTGGTGAACCGGTACATGCCGTTGTCGGTGAGGAAAGTTGTGAGGTCGCGTGACTCAAGGCCTAACTCCAAGTGGTAATATGCGTTGGACAGATCGAGTTTTGTGAAGTACCTAGCACCATGAAGCTTCACTCTCATCTCGTCGACAAGGGGCAACCGGAAGTACTCCCGTTTTATCGCCTTATTTGGGGCACGCATATTGACCACCAAGCGGAAGTCATCTTTCCCTTTTGGCACCGCGGACATTCCGCTTATCCACTGAGGTGCATGCGTTACTTTCTCTATTATGCCACTGGCTTCCATTTGTTCGAGTCGCAGACGAGCTGCTTCGCGATAGGCCGCCGGAATATTACAGTAAGCGTTCCGTACTGGTGGAACGGATCTGTCAATACTAAAATTGACGCGTACTCCAGGCATTTTTGGAAATATTTCCACCTCATTCAACCCATTGATTTCAAGTCCTACTCTCAGTAGTCCCATGTCGCTCGCTGTACATCGTCCAAGCAGAGATTGTTTACCCTCCTTTATCACAAGAAACTCAGCTGTAACCACTGGTCTCCGATATCCTACCACCTCAATGGTTGCCTTAAGGGTGCGATGTATATTCATGGGTTTATTAGACGCGTAAGCTTGTAGATTCCGATTGTTTGGACAAGTTTCATAAACTACGTGGGTGTGACCAGTACTTATTTCCTTTTCAAGTTTATCCCAATCAGTGCCTCCAATCACATTCACGTCTGCACCGGAGTCGATGAGAAACTTAATTGGGGTAGAGGATCCTATTCGACAGTCTACCAGAACATCTTGCAATGACAACAAATAGATTTGCTTTTCCGCGTAAAACCGAGGCGATAATAAAAGGAAGCGAGAAAATAATAAAACGTTATTTAAAGAATTAACATGATGATATTCTTATTTATTAATACATGTACATTTTTTAGTTCATTACCTTTTCCTCTTCTTCGATCTCTTTTTTAGTACTCCTTGAGGGGCGATTCTGGCTTAGTTCGTTAACTCTGTTAAACCGACACGCTTTAGCAATGTGTCCTATTCTGGAGCAATTATAACAATCTTTATCTAACGCTGGACAAACACCATTCGTGTGAGTAGATCGATCTTCTAGACACCTTGTACATCTGTATT
The DNA here is from genome assembly GCF_029784155.1 of Uranotaenia lowii. Taxonomy (NCBI): domain Eukaryota; kingdom Metazoa; phylum Arthropoda; class Insecta; order Diptera; family Culicidae; genus Uranotaenia; species Uranotaenia lowii. Next base: position 355,547,091 of record NC_073692.1, read on the forward strand.
TTCGACTCACTGAAGAATTTTCCGACTGGCTCCGGCTCCTGTTAATGTTGCGTGAGTCTGAGTATCTATACCTTTTGGGACGTGGCTCGAATGATCGTGATGACTCTGCTCTGCGTTTGTTTGGTGGTATACTATTTAAGGAACTGCGTACTGCCATAACACTGCTCTGACCAGATCGAGTGGCGAGTTCATTTTGAAATGCTTCTGCCCGGGTGGCTGATACTACTATCTCGTTGGTCTTCAAGCCATAAATGCGTGCCTGTTGTTTCACGTCCTGGTTGCGAAGGCCGCGCATAAGCTGAGCTCGAACGAATATGTCCTGGTCTGATTCACTGTAACCACATAGCCTGACTTTCTCCGACAACCTTGCGTGAAAGCCAATGGCAGATTCTCCTTCTTCCTGCTGCATGCAAGAAAACGACTCGTGTTCCGCCGCCGGATCGGTCATCGACTTAAGGTATTGATCGATGTTTCTAATTAAAGTTTCGTAGCTTGTATCGTTCTCTGAAGTAGGTTTAAGTTTGGCAGCTCGCACTATTCCTTTAAGCTCATCCCCCATGTACAACATGAGCAAATCGATTTTTCGCTTGGGGTCACGGGCGTTAAGAAGCGTGACAGACAACTCGAAATCCTCAATAAATTTTGTCCAGGCTTCCCACATCTTGCACGCTGGTACGTTTTTTGGGAAAGGTTTAACATCACACTTGATGCTACCTTCGCTGGATGATGGGCGGTCATTAACGGTTGTGTTGGTGGATAGTTGGGCGTTTTCTGTGCAGCTATTTGACTGTCTCATCTGCCGAATAACTTCTTCTAGCTCCCGAATCTTTTCCTCTAACGCCGTGCTATCGCTAGGTATAGCTTCATCGTAATAATGAGCGTAATCGTTTTGATGTTGGCCTTCCCATTCCAATGTTGTCGGTGCGCGGACATATTTTCCGGGAAATTCTTGCTCAGTCTCTCTGACGTCATCATCTGTAGATGGGGCTCGTACGTATCTTCCTGCCATTTTAGCTTTGATTTGAAAACTCTGTGGGGGGGAAAAGCGGGTAGGGAAAAAATGTATTTTTCGGATTTGTGCAATGTTACGTATCATGCGTCTCTTTATGGTTCACAATAAACAATCTCATCGTTTTTTAAAATACTACTCACCGAGCACGAAAAATCAATATTCTTATTTTTTTTACTGCGTCCGGATAATTTTCAACGAACAAACCTTTTCAGTTCACTGGCTTCCGTAAAATGATACTTGTACACGTTTTCAATTCGATATTTTTCCGAGGAAAAATTATCAAAATTCTTGTGTTCACTGGCTCTTAAATAATTTTTACCGAACAAACCTTGTCACTTCAATGGCATCTGTAAAATGGCGTCCTGTAAACGTTTTCCGATTCGATACTTTTGACGATATAGTACAACACAACTACATATGCATTTTCAATTAGTGTGCCGAACTAATACTTACATCTTTTTTCGCGTGAGTTAGTGTTAACGATTCAGCAGGGAGTATTTGTTGTTTGCCTTAGCACTCAGTTCGAAAAAGTTTGTTCTTTCTCTTTTGCTCTTATGTACGGTTTTAATTTCGTTTTTTCCTATGCTCTCAATTCACGGGCAGCCATTCGGCTTTAGGAAGTATGGGTTTCGTTCGCCTTAGCTCTCAGTTCATTTTATATTGCATCGTATTGAAAGATTTTTTCTTGCTCTCTCTTTTTCTCTCATATACGGCTTCCATCCAGCCTTTTTCCGTTCAGTGTGTATGCTCTTTTTTATTCGAGAGCGGCTCTCGACGGCAGATCTGTTTTTCCCTTTTCTATGCATGTAAATGTTTTCTAAGCGGGCATCAACTGAAGCGTAAGCGGACTCTCAACGCGCTTGTTATCAAATTGGTGGTGTCTTCCGGGTGTTAATGGCTTCCCGGTTTAGCATTTTTGGATGTTCCTTAAAACGTACCTTCAGCACGCTGTTTCGCTCTCTTTTCTCTTGCAAGCGGACTCTCAACGCGCTTGCACATGATTGGGGAAAAGCGGACTCTCAGCTCGCTTTTGTTTCTTTTTCTTCCAGCGGACTCCCAACGCGCTGTTTAATTTATTTAAGAACAAGCGGACTCCCAACACGCTTGGTGTTCTTCATTTTCCATCAGCGGACTCTCAACGCGCTGTCATAATTATAGAAGAAACGGACTCCCAGCACGCTCTTCGTTACATCTTTCGCCAGCGGACTCTCAACTCGCTGTTATGAAGCGGACTCTCAGCGCGCTTTGACTCTCTCTTGTAATAGAATGCTCACCTGTAATAGTTCTTTCCTTTGGCTTACTATAAGAACTTTTTTCCCAAAATGGCCTCCTTGAAAACTTATCTTGTGATCGGGTGATTTCCCAGATTTCTTTCACTAGATTTTCACTTTGCTGGTTTGTCTAGAATAAACCAGCAAACCTGTCACGGTCGCCAAATGTGCAATATCAATTTACGTGCGGGAAATCACCCGAAGCACAAGCGCGTCACAAACCACGGGACACATGACTGGGCAGTTCAAATGCTGGTACCCTGAAGGGGCTGATGTTACGGCTTGTACATCAGAGTGCTCACGTTTGCTTGTATACGAGAACCCACGCGCGATTACTGTACTTGATATAGACGTATACCAATGCATTGCGGTCGGTGGCATTGTGCCCCACACACTCCCTAGTAATGTTCTCATGGGGAGCGTCTTCGAGGTGCTCCTTTCAGGGAATGGGAAAGTTCCTCACTGGGAACGTCATACCGAAATAATCCTTTCAAGGAATGGCTTCGAAAAAGTTTCTCACGGGGAACGTCATATCTCCGTGTTAATTAATATCGTTCTATCGTATCCGTAATCTATCATATCGACCTATTCTTCGCAGGGAACCTCCTCACAAGGAGTTCTTAACAGTAAAATTCCTTCCAAGGATTTTCGTCACGGAAAAAAAAATCACAGGTGATGCCTCACGAAAAATTCACCGGTTGGTCCTCAGGATCGACATCTCATCTTATCTTATCCTCCCAGGGATTATGTACAGTTTATCGAAACTACTCATCCTCACGGGGACTTAATACTACTTCTCAAGCATTACATCTAAACGGGTTCTTGAAGCTATTGATCCTCACAGGGATCACCAACAGCTTCTCGACGATGTTGCCTGTCCGGAAATTCGTTTTTACAAATAAAATTTACGGGTATGTTATGGAAAAGTTTCTTACAGGGATTATCTTTTCTAATTGTTTCTTCAAGTTCATTCAAGAGGATGTACTTCCGGGAAAATCTCTAGGGAAACGTTATATTGAAATATTCCCCTCAAGGAATGTTTTCACGGAGAAATTCCTCCATTTAAGTTTTTCTTCCAGGGAATAGGAAGTTCCTCACTGGTAACGTCGTATTAAATCCTCTCAAGGAATGATTTCAAAGATGTTACTCACGAGGAACGTCATATCGATCTGTTCCTCTCAGGGAATCTCCTCACAAGAATGTTCTTAACAGTAAAATTCCTCCCAGGGAATGTCGTCACGAGGAAATACTCATAGGTAATCTCTCAAGCAATATTCTTCTGTTGGTTCCTCACAGGGAACGACATCTTACTTTATCCTCCCAGGGATTATGTACAGTTTATCTAAACTACTCAACCTCACGGGGATTGAATATTGCTTCTCAAAGCATTACATTTATAAGGGTCAATATCAGCTTCTCGAAGTTATTGATCTATTCCTCTCAGGGAATCTCCTCACAAGGAAGTTCTTAACAGTAAAATTCCTCCCAGGGAATGTCGTCACGAGAAAATACTCACAGGTAATCTCTCAAGCAATATTCTTCTGTTGGTTCCTCACAGGTAACGACATCTTACTTTATCCTCCCAGGGATTATGTACAGTTTATCTAAACTACTCATCCTCACGGGGATTTAATATTGCTTCTCAAAGCATAACATTTATAAGGATCAATATTAGCTTCTCGAAGCTATTGATCCTCACAGGGATCACCAACAGCTTCTCGGAGCTTTCTATCCTCACAGGGATAATCGATAATTTCTAAGAGCCTTCCATCCTCACAGGGAAATTTGTTGTTCTGGCAAAATAGGTATAGTTACTATGTTGCTGTCCGAAAATGCATAATTTTTAATACATATTTTACGACACCATAACCTCTCTCTACAGCCAATCAACTAGGCTATCCCATTTTTTTTTTAAATACTAGAAGGAACTTTTTTTTAAATTTTTTACAACAAAGTCAGCATTCGTAAAGGTAACTTACCAGAAAATTTAATGTTTATTATACATTTCGGTATCGATTTTTTCTTTTACTTCCACCAAAGCGTCTATTAGGTTCCGCCATTTTCCGTTTTTTGAAAATCTATTTGGCTTCAAATTCTCTTTAACTTCCTAAATAAATCCATATTTACCTTTAATTGAACGGATGGGAGCATGTTCTGCGCCAAATTTGTCGTAACCGAAGGTCATACAATTTTAATTTACATCTCCTTTTTATTTTTTATTTTATTTTTAGTTCACATACAATTTGCAACGCGACCATTATCCGTTTCAATCTTATTCAAACTGATCCGCAGACCATCGAGATCTGCTGATTTAGTTGTTCTTCTCTTTCTCTCGTTTTATCAATTGTATATACTTCTCTCTCTATGTTCCATTTTTATGGATTTGAATTGCTCTCTTTTCATCACCAAGTATCAAACACTGATATAATTCTTCAGTTAGTTTCCATTCTTTTCATCATATTAATATTTTTTCATTTTACACTTATTTTTATCATTATTCACTACAGAGCCTTGAGTGGAAAATTGAACCCATTTTCACTTGATGCGCTTCATCAGAGTCTTTGCAGTGTCATCCGGTACCAGTTTCTCAGTATTTTTTTTTTTTTCATTTACTCAACATGTCCTTCTCGCCTTTGACGGTCTTTTTGCTCTTCCGAAGTTACTGCTTCATTATTGCCCACCAGGCTCAGCTCCGGACAGTTTGGCGGACATCCTTTGGAACAAAATGGACAGAATTTGTGTTCAGGATCGCCCCTGATGGCAGGATCGATAGCATCAGAATTTTCTTTATAGATTAAACTCACTCACTCAATTTCATAAAACATTAACAAATAGTGGACTGTATTTTACCGACATTCTACTTAGAACTAATTACAAACTTGTACTTCCGACAACAAATTATTCTGACACAAACTCAGGCCTCTCTGGGCCTCTGACTATGGCCATGCTGGCCTCTGACTTGGCCGCTCGGGCCTCCGACTTATTACCGTGATGATCTGTCTCCGATGATGGTTGGATGGGAAAAGAGGCCGAGCCTCGGGCTGACTTTGGCTGGACCCTTCGGAAAACCCTCTTCGTTGCCGAGGAAAAGCCAATGATTTTGGCGCGCATTACCGCCGTTAATGCGCGCAGCATCGCCATGTTGCTACTGGGTCTTTTCGTCTAATGTTAGGGTGGTTCGTTCCAGAACAATTTGCCTCATACCACTCCATAGGACACTTTTAGAATAGTGGCATGATGCCAAATCTGGCCAAAATAGCGGAGCTTCATCGTGCTGCTGCAAGAACGGCAAAGGCGCTTCTCGAGGCACTCAGATTTGTGGATCTTGCCATTTTCTGTGCCTTTTGTCACGGAAGGCTCATTCCTCAGTCCGCAAGAGCAGATGGCCTGCCAAACGAGATATTTGGAAGCGAACTTCAACGTTTACTTCTTCTTAAATTTGTCGTCCACATCGAACTTGCTCTTGCCGGTGGAAAACTCCAACCCCGGAATTTTCTTAAAATCGGCTTTTATATACATTTCGTCGTCCATCACACAGTAGCCAACTTTTGTCAGCATCTTCTCGTAGAGCTTCCATACCCGAGTTTTAGCCATCGATTGTTGCCACTCATCGCGGTTTGGGAAGTTCTGTACCTTGTATGTATGTAGTCCAGCCTTCTTTGCATTTTGGATGTAGCTCTGCAACATGCCGATCTTATAGCCAAATCACGGCTTGAGACGTTGGGATTTGCTTTAATCCTCCGCTTCACCTTCCCTACATACGTCTTTTTGTTCACTGGTCCCGGTTTTGTTTCAGCTTCTTTGCCTTGTTACAACGTCAACCGCTCCTGGAACCGCTTTAACACTCTGGAGACAGTTGAATGGTGAATGTTCAACATTTTTCCCAACTGCCGGTGCAACAGGTCAGGAAATTCTAGGTGATTGGAAAGAATTTGTTCTCTAGACTGGCGTTGGTTCTCCTCCATTTTCGTTGAATCGAAAAACACGACTTCGAGTTCGACAGCATGCATGTAAACAATACACATCAATGAGACAGTGTGTAAAATTTGGTTGATTTTGACCAAATGGTGAAAAAGTTATGCTCTATGGGAGTTATAAACCAAACACTAGCGACACCATGTGTTGCTACGGCCCTGAGAGGGTGAAATTAGGGGGAACATCGAACCCATTTTGTGACAGAATAGTTTGACAGTTTGATAGTTAGACAGGGGAGAAAAGAAAGGAAAAAAGAAAAAGTAGGAAAGTCGGAAAGAATTGAAAAACGTGTTTGATAGATTGGTTGGTGAAAATTATAGTTCTGCTTGAGATTGTATTCTCTCGTGCCGAAGTGCAGCATTTTCTTAGCTGAGTTTGATGCTATTCTAGCAGGATTCCAATCGGTAGGTTGATTAAACGTAAGTTATGATAATATTCTCCAAATATCAAATACGATTTGCTAATTGAAGAAATGTGTTCCGATTAGGTCGAATTCACTGCCGTGAATTGTCGTTCCCGGATAGATATTGTATTTGCGAAATATCTTGCTTTATATTCTCCATCAGATCGTAAGTAACCTTCTTTGTTGTAAGGGCACCAGAAAGTAACTTTATCGTAACTTAACAGGAATCCGAATCCGGAACTGATTGTAGGATCTTCGGCAAACTCATTTTGATCGAAGAAGAAGACTTATTTGTAAGTAATCTGGTCTCATATTTATAACAAAATTGTAAATTAACAAAAGAATAAATTTTCTAGTTGAGTCACGTCAAATACGGACTACAAAAAGTCTACAAGCTCAAAAATAATGAGTTCGCGGGATCCTAACCTCAATCAGTCGAGGACGACTGCTGCGGAACACAACTGTCTCGCCTGTTTCCGTCCGGATGGCGCTCGTAGCATGGTTGCTTGCGATGTCTGCGATAATTGGTGGCATTTCGATTGCATCGGCGTTACCGAATCTGTTGCCAATCGATCGTGGATCTGTGGTACCTGTGAGAAGAAGCGCGGAATGGAACATCCTGCTGCATCGACGAAATCGATAAGATCCGTGATATCTGTGCGATCTAACAGTTCGGCAAGATTGCGCCTTCAGCAGCTCGAGGAGCAGAAAGCCCTGGAAGATAAGATCCAGAAGGAAAAGGATAAGATCCAGAAGGAAAAGGAAGAGAAAGATCGCCAATATCTTTCTCAGAAGCACCAACTTGAGCTCGAAATCGAGCAGGAGAAAGCAGTCGGTGGCAGCGTTTCCAGTCTGAGTGCTCGGGATCGGATTAACCCATTCGAGACGGCGACTTTTTTCGAACGCGTCCCCCAGGTGCGATAAATTTTTATTCTTTGATTCGATAAATTTTTATCTGAAAAACATGAACACATTGAAATTTCCAACATTTAATCGTAAATTCCGAAAAAATGTCCATTGCACACCGTGTGTGCAGTCCGCTCCTCGTAATAAAATTATTTCTAGGAGCCGCATTGCACACACGGTGTGCAATGAGTAAAAAAAATAAAAATACACCAATTTAATCATATTCATCATTCGTTTCAATTTTTGTTTGGTTATAAAAGAAAGAATATTATGCAAAGAGTATTATGTACTCTGGTTTTAACCAGCAATAAGATTTTTTATACTTTTTCAAATGAAAACGTTTCTTTTTTTCGGAATTAAGGACCATGTCAGGACTTTGTCGGTACTCAAATTTTTCTTCTGTGGATTTTTTTTATATTCGAGAACTATTTAAGTTGTCTAACTTTGTAAGTCCAGTTCACTAATTCTTATGAATATTTAGGATTATATTTCATAAAAAGTATAGATTTTAAAATCCAGTGTTTATCACATAATTATGCGTATATTTTACTGAATAGCACCTTGAAAGAAGGGTGATTTCTTCTACATTTCATGAAAGCACATCGAAAAGAACGTTAAAATTTCAAAAATGTAAGTACAATATAAAACTAGAATTTACTAAAAAATCATTAATTAATTGTTTGAAACATTCCATGCAAAAACATTAAAATCATTGATGATGATATCATTTGCAAACTCCATAGAGCTAAAGTTCATTTAATTTATTTTATTTTTCCAATAAATTGTTTAAAAGTAACCATTGTTAAGCTTTTTTTTATCATTCGTTTAATTGAATAGCTACCGCAAACAATGTTTTCAACTATAAAATACAGGTTCCAGAAACACCTTTGTGAAAGTAGAATTTACTTAAAAATTCCCCGCCAAGGGAAATGATGAACCCAATAGCACGCTCTAAAACTTGAGAATTTAAACTAAGAGTTAACAATACGTAATTCACACAAACGCCATAGGACTGGTTCTAGATGAATATCAACATCAGTTATTCTTCCCTTACCATAGCCTAAACAATCACCGACGCACACTTCCACAACAACAACACAAATATCCAGCTTTTATCTGTGTCGAAGAAACGAAATTCTGTCTGCGCTGCCTAATTTTATAAGTCATTTTCATCCCCAGATATTTAGAAGACATTTTCATGCATAGTGAAATCAATGCCAAATTACGTTTACCTATGCTTTACACATTGTATTGGTTCAAGAACCATCAAAATTGGTCCACTAGTTTATTCAAAATCATGAAAAAGTTAAAACTACTTCCATTGCACACACGGTGTGCAATCGGTCTTATAGCCTCGGAAAGTCATTGCACACACGGTGTGCAATCCGTCTCGAATGGGTTAAGGCAGTGAACCATTGGGTCAGTGATGTACGACAGCAGGCGAATCCTGAAGTGATACCTGCTACTTCCACGCCACTTTCGAGAAACGTACCGACTGGAGCGGTTCCGAAATTATTTAACCCGATTGCTCATCAGCTTTCCGTGATTCCCGAATCGAATCAAACTGAATGGCAAACAGCAGCACTGATGCCCACATATCGAGCTACACGTTTCGAAATCCCTCCGGGATTTTCTACAGTTTTGCACAAAGAAGCAGTTCCCCCGACGGAAAATCCGGGCAGAACGTGCGTTCAGCAGAACGAGTCAAACCAGAGGATCCGGGATATTGGACAGTTGCCAGATAAGCAGTTCCCGGCTGCTTATGCAGGAGTTGGAGCGGCTTCAAATCCGTATGGCATCCACGGCGTTGGACCCACGGATAATTCACAACCGCAGCAGGCCCCAAATTCCTGGGCCTATCCTGCTGCTGGTGTGATCAGCGCACAACAAATCGCAGCGAGACAGGTGGTGTCAAGGGACCTACCCAAATTCTCCGGAGATCCCTTAGAGTGGCCAATGTTCGTTAATGCTTTCGAGTCTACCACGCGGATGTGTGGTATCCAGCCTGACGAAAATCTAGCACGTCTGCAGAGAGCCCTCATCGGCAATGCCAGGGAAAAGGTTCTCAGTATTCTGACAATTCCGTCCGCCGTACCGCAAATAATTACGACCCTTCGGGATGAATGCGGAAGACCGGACCAGTTGGTCAACTGCTTACTGACCAGAGTCCGAACAGCAACACAACCAAATGCCAACAAGCTTGGGACGCTTGTCACATTCGGTCGAGAAGTCCGGAACCTGGTGACGTTTATGGAAGCAGCACAACTACATTCTTACCTCTCAAGCCCTATCCTACTTACGGAGATGGTAAGCAAGCTCCCACCATGTCTGCAGTTACAGTGGGGCCATTACTTGATGAGCGTTCCGGTACCAAATCTAGAAGCGTTCTGCAATTTCATTTCGACGATCCGGACAGCAGCTTGTAACGTTTCGACAGCGACGGAATCCTCCGTAGAAGTGTCGACGAAAAGGGAGAAGCGGAAGGAAAAAGTAGGAGGTTTTTTGAACGCCCATCAGGAAGTTACAGTGAAATCAGAAAATCCGAAACCCTGCCTCGCCTGTGACAGCGTGGGGCATAAGATTCGTGAGTGCGAAAGGTTTCGCAAGCTTTCAGTCAGCGAAAGATGGAAAATAGTCGAGCGAAAGAAAATGTGTCGAAGATGCCTATTTCCACACGGCAAGTGGCCCTGCCGCACAAAGTATCCTTGTGGAGTAGACGGTTGCTCCGAGGCACATCATAAACTGCTTCATTCTACCAAAAGGTCGGACCAATCGGATGCACAATCGGGAACCTCAGGAACTGTAACAACACATCGACATTTTCAAGACAAAACGCTATTGAAAATCCTTCCCGTGAGACTGTTCGGAAACGGGAAATCTGTAGCGGCGTTTGCGTTCCTGGATGACGGTTCCGATCTAACGTTAATAGAGAACGAAGCGGCTGAAGAACTTGGCCTCGAAGGCACGGAGAGTCCACTATGCCTTGAGTGGACCAACAATGTAACCAGAAAGGAAAATTCCTCCCGTCGTGTCAATTTATCCATCGCAAAGATTAACGGAGGAGAAAAGCATCTGCTGAAAAATGTCCGCACAGTCAGAAATCTGGGTCTCCCGAAGCAGACAGTTAACTATCCTGATTTGGTCAAGCTCTACCCGCACCTTCGAGGACTGCCAGTCGAAAGTTACAACGAAGCAACCCCTAGCATTCTGATCGGGGTGGACCATGCTCGGCTGATTATGACGCTTGGTAGGCGTGAACGTAGGAACGAGGAACCTGTTTCCGCCAAGACTCGCTTAGGCTGGGTAGTTTTTGGTGGCAGAGGATTAACAGCAAAACAGTCTCGAGCCAGAGTGAACGTTTGCAGTTGTGCTCCGGATGAACACCTTGAAGACATTGTCCGAGAATTCGTCTCTAGCGACACAATCGGCATTCAAGGTCAACTATCACCGGAAAGCGAAGAGGACACGCGAGCGAGGAAGATTTTGGAGGAAACCACGGTACGAACCGCTTCCGGTCGAATTCAAACCGGATTGTTGTGGATATCGGACTGCGTCAAGCTGCCAAATAGTTACTATATGGCAAAACAACGAAATGGTTGTTTGGAGAGGCGGTTGGCAAAAGATCCAGAGCTGAAAGCGAACATCACTTAGCAGATTCTCAAATACCGGCAATACGTGGGCTTTCGTGTGGGTGAAATTTTATCGATATCGAAGATCAACGAGTGGCGCTGGATACCCTCCAAAATGAACGTCGCTGACGATGCTACCAAGTGGGGCAATGGTCCCAATTTCTGTTCCACCAGTAGATGGTTCGTAGGACCCGAATTCTTATACAGTCCGGAGGATGAATGGCCAAACCGAAAACCGAATGTAGCAGAGACGCCTGAAGAAATCCGATCGGTTCATATTCATCGCGGGACCAACAGTGTACAGCTGGTTGACTTTTCTAAGTTTTCGTCGTTCGAACGCCTCGTCAAAGTATTCGCCTACATCCACAACTTCATCGATCGTTATCGTCCTGTTAGAGTCAACAGCGATTCTGAAGTGGTACCTACGCAGAAAGATTACGAAGCCGCAGAAATATCGATATTCCGGAAAGTGCAGAGCTCGGCGTTTCCCGATGTAGTAGAAGCTCTTCTAAAAATAACCGATCTTCCTGAAGCATGCAAAAAGATTCCGAAATCAAGTTCGTTAGCTAAATTGTCGGTTGTAGTGGACGAAAATGGCATTTTGCGGGCCTCAAGCAGGATCAACTCTCTGTATTACTCTGACGATTTCCGGAACCCGATAATACTTCCAAGATCTGACCATGTGACAGCACTAATCGTTTTGAGATATCACCAACGTTACGGCCACGCCAACACAGAAACAGTTTTAAACGAACTCCAGCAGCTATTCTACATTCCGAAGTTCCGTGCCACAGTGAAGTCCATTTTGAAAACCTGTATGTGGTGCCGCGTCTACCGAGCCAAGCCTGACGTTCCAAAGATGGCTCCGTTACCGCATCCTCGAGTGAAGCCGTATGTACGACCGTTTACGTTTACCGGCCTGGACTACTTCGGCCCACTGACGGTCAAAAGGGCGCGAAGCTCGGTGAAACGCTGGGTATGTCTGTTTACCTGCCTCAGCGTCAGGGCAATACATCTCGAGGTCGTCTATTCGCTGTCGACGGATTCGTGCATCAGAGCAGTTCGCAGGTTCGTAGCCAAAAGAGGTCCATCCCAACACTTCTTCAGCGACAACGGCACAAATTTTCGCGGGGCGTCGAGAGAGCTTATCAACGAAGTCAAAGCCATCAACCAGTGTGCAGCGAGGACCTTCACTAATGCTTCCACCGAATGGCATTTCAATCCCCCCTCGACCCCCCACATGGGAGGGGTCTGGGAGCGCAAAGTAAGATCGGTCAAAGATGCACTGAAAACCATAGCTCCTCGCAGCCCACTTGACGACGAAGAACTGATGACCCTTTTGGCTGAGGTCGAGATGATAGTGAATTCACACCCGTTAACATTCGTTCCACTTGATTCACCAAATGCTGAAGTGCTCACACCGAACAGTTTCCTGTTGATGAGTTCAAGCGGAAGTAATGCAGCGAAAGTGCCGATAGATGAACCGACGGCGCTGAACACGAACTGGAAGGCGATGGATTACATGCTGGATCAATTTTGGAAGCGGTGGATTGCGAGTTATCTTCCAACCATAGCGCCTCGTACCAAGTGGTTTCATGATGTGAGACCCCTACGTGAAGGAGACCTAGTGGTGATAGTCGACGAAAGCGTTCGGAACGGCTGGCTTCGTGGAAGAGTGTTGAAGACGTTTCCTGGAGAAGATGGACAAGTTCGGCAGGTCGACGTAGCTACCAGTACAGGGATTCTTCGCCGTGGGGTAGTTAAGGTTGCATTGCTAGATGTATGTGAAGGTAAAGCCCCCTAAAGTGGGCGTTACGGGGTGGGGTGTTGCTACGGCCCTGAGAGGGTGAAATTAGGGGGAACATCGAACCCATTTTGTGACAGAATAGTTTGACAGTTTGATAGTTAGACAGGGGAGAAAAGAAAGGAGAAAAGAAAAAGTAGAAAAGTCGGAAAAATTGAAAAACGTGTTTGATAGATTGGTTGGTGAAAATTATAGTTCTGCTTAAAATTGTATTCTCTCGTGCCGAAGTGCAGCATTTTCTTAGCTGAGTTTGATGCTATTCTAGCAAGATTCCGATCAGTAGGTTGATTAAACGTAAGTTATGATAATATTCTCCAAATATCAAATACGATTTGCTAATTGAAGAAATGTGTTCCGATTAGGTCGAATTCACTGCCGTGAATTGTCGTTCCCGGATAAATATTGCATTTGCGAAATATCTTGCTGTATATTCTCCATCAGATCGTAAGTAACCATCTTTGTTATAAAAACACCAGAAAGTAACTTTATCGTAACTTAACAGGAATCCGAATCCGGAACTGATTGTAGGATCTTCGGCAAACTAGTTGTGATCGAAGTAGAAGACTTATTTATAAGTAATCTGGTCTCATATTTGTTAACAACATTGTAAATTAACAAAAGAATAAATTTTCTAGTTGAGTCACGTCAAATACGGACTACAAAAAGTCTACACCATGTCCTCCATAGAAGAGTTTCGATTAGTTAGGGAGCTTTTGGAAAGCTTTCGAAAACGGCCATACATTTGTCCTAACTCCAAAACGTCAAAAATTTACCTGGCATCGCGGATTGAATGTGTCGCAATAATTTCGCGACACATTTTTTTAGAGTTGTTTTGAAAAGCTTTCAGTCGCAAGTCGCAGTAAATTCACAAAAAAAATCATTAAAATTTTACAAGAAAACATGACATTTTCTATCAAAAGAACACAGATCTGTTTTGAAAATGACAAGACGAGACGATTTCAAAACTCTAAATTTGATAGAAATTAATTGAAATTAAGATCATAGTTACAACAGCGCAAATGAGTGAATTCAAGTCAAAAAATTAGATTTTTGTAGAAAAAAATAGATAAGGAATATTCCCCTAAAGCTGTGACCTCCAGAAAAAAAATTGATTTGGTTTTCAAAATAACGTTTACAGTTTATTTTGAAAACCAAATCAAAATTTTTGAAAAAAATAATTCTAGAATAGATTTATTTTTGTGAATATTTGCTCATCCGTGGGTTGGCCAGTTTTTTTTTCACCAGATAGGATCTATTTTGGTTTGTCCAATTATTTTTATAACTGCCCTAACCCAAAAAACATTTTTTGCTGAACAACCGCTGAAACATTGTTTAGTTCTAATTTTAAATCAGCTATCTTGCTGAAAGAAGGCAACCCAAATTCAGAGAGAAGCTGCTGTTCAGCCCTTAAACATCGAGATCTGGAGAAATTAATCAGCGAAGATGACATGAAACCACATGAAACGTCAATTGACGGAGCAACAAAAAAAAAAGAATGTTGACCGATGTATGTCCGATGTTTGCCAGCTAATTTTCCCCTCCCGTGTTATTTTTTTCTTTATTTGAACTTGTCTCGAACTTTGAAGCTACGACTTGTTGGTCTCATGCCGCAGAAGGCAGAACCAACCATACCATGCATTCTGAGAAGGAGCAGAAAGTGTAGCTCTTAAGCGACCAAAATATTTCTCAACCAAGGTCAATTTCATATGAAGAAATTGAAATTGCTACGAGAATAAAATGTAAATTTCCCGGCAAGGCCATTTTATCATGCAAAATGAGAAATTTCGAATCATTAGACGATTCAAAAGATAATTATTTTGATTCGTCATGAATAACAAAAAGTTTGATATTGCTGATAGACGTTTTCGAAGCTACCCTTGTACAGCTGACGGCTGTCAAATTTGAAGGTGTCAAAAATGGTTGGACGAAGGCTGAACGAGTTATTCTTAAGCCAATTTGCCCCTACTTTCTATTGGCTGAAATAAAACTTCCCTATACGCTGAAACCAGCGGTGTGTAAACTCGCCTCGGAAAGAATCATTCGGCTGATTATTTCCGAGTTTAACTTGTTGTGTGCAGATTGATTTTATCTTCGTTCCAATCATGACGTGATTGCACACAAAACGAAGAGAACTGTTCCGAATTGATGTTTTCCATGCCTCGCAGGAATAAAATCCCACCAATGAAACAACAGAACGAAGCTTACCGTACACGAATGCTCACGAGCGATCGTTGCCCGACGGACCGAGTTAACATTCCTCGCACCCTTCTCTCGCTCGTTTCCCGTTCCCTTTTATCTATCACTTTTAGCCACGCCCCCATGCGTTGTCCGATTGATGTGTTCGGCTGCCGAACGAAAACGATTATTTTTTTTAATCCGCAGAACTGTGCGTTTGCTTTGCTGATGTTTCCCCCGATTGCTGTTTACTTCTGCCGAGTTTACCCGAAGCTTACTTCCTGATGCTTTCCGAGTTGAACTTTAGATAGCATCATTGCAGATTGAGTTTAACGAAATAAAATCGTTCTGCAAAGAAGGGCAAAGTGCGAGTATGTAGACTCGCGATTTTAACATCTCTGGCTGAAACAGCGCTGAAATATCTCCTTCTTCAGCCAGAAAGCTGAATCAGCAATCAGCACCTCAAAACAGCATACGATCAGAGAATTGGCGTTTTTAATCAGCAAAAATGTTTGTTGGGTGGGAAGTCTCATCCCAATCTCAATTTTGAGTTCGTACTCACTAAACTCTATTCGAAGAAATTTTTTTGAGCGTGTAGTTTTCAAAACAAACTCCATCGAAGCGCATTTTTGAATGAAAATTTTTAAAATGCAGTAATCTTTACAAACTTTGTTTGAATATCATCTAAAATGTCTGCTAGTGGTCCGATTGTAGTGTAAGTAATGATTATTTTTGCTGTTCTTTAACCATAAAGGTTAACTTTCTCATACCTCCAACGCAGATCCCTCAAAGTTCCATTTCCATCCAAGCGCGAAGCGGAAATAGCGTACGACGTGCTCCGGATCGACACGGAACCGAAGCGAAGTTTCATCGAGAAGCACCTGAAGCTGGATCAGGCTGATCCCAGCCGGTTGATCGTTGAATTCCGCGGCGAAACGGCCAAGCACGTTCGGGTCGGGGTCACATCCTTTTTCGAGTCGCTAATCCTATGCTGTGAAACGCTGGACCAATTTGGACCACCAACTACGGAGCAGTATCAACATTATTAACACAGTTTGGGCGAAAAGATTTGATGACGGAGAGAATGCCGGAACACACTCCAGCCCCCACTGCTTCCCGTGCCATCTATGGATTCGCTTTATTTTTACTTTTCAAAACCCTTTTTATCCTTTACGTCCTGTGGGCTTTCATCCCCACGAAAATACTGGACGGTTTGGGTTTGACCTACCTTCCGGATAAATATTTCGCGCTGTTCATACCTATCCTGCTTCTGGTAGGTCTCACATTTTTCGCCTTCCTAATCTACCCGTCGCTTTCGTTGGCCATGATGCCGGAACCGGATTCTCGGGAGGCCGTTACGGATCGGTACACGATCGTGCGCTGCCAGTATCAATACCCGGATCGGCAACGGTGCAACCAGAAAATTGATCGACCCTACGGAGACAGTTGGACCGTGAAGCCGTTCTGTTCCAAACACTCGATCCGGGTGACGACGGCTTCGGATTTGAGGGCTAGTGTGAGAATTGCTAACATCTGCGATTGTCCCGATGAGGAGCGCTGTTTGCTGCGAAAGGATCCGAGTCATTTGGGGAAGCTGAGGACTAGGGCGATGGTTCCGGCCGTGGCGGATTTGAGTCTGGTGGAAGTGAATCGGGTTTTGTACAGGAAAAGAATTTAATTGATACTGATATGGATATCCGTAATTTTCCTCTGGGAAGGAATTGAAGAACGTAATGCCAAATATAAATATGTCAAGAGGAAATCATTTTTATAATTTCTTATCACATCTGGCCATTGTTAATTATTTAATAACCAGTAGGATCTAGTTCGAAAATTTGAAACAAGCAACATTTTAAATTGGGTCTTTTTCAGAAACTTATGGAAATCAGATAATCAGGAACGAGAAGACTTATTCGACGAGATAAGGAAAGAATTTCCGAAACGAAATTCAGAGCACGTCAGATTTCTATACATACGAAAATCCGAATCTTCAATTCAACCGTCAAATTTATGCTGTTGAGCAAGTACAAAACTTGTAAAGTAAACTGCAAGGATTTGTGAATTATTGCCTTAGGAACATTATCTGATAAGTTAAGGATATTTTCTTTTAGCCCTAAAACATAAATTGAAAAAAATAAACTTAATAGTTTTATTTACCTTTAAATTTTTTAGAATATATTTTTTTCTTTCCTTCGTCGTCCAACCCTCCTCAAGGCGCCTTCGGTTTTTTGTTCCGATTCCGGTTCTTAACGTTGTGCGTTTCGTAGAAATTGCTTCCGATCTTCTTCCGCTTACCGGCCCGTTCGATTGCTCGCTTCTGTTTGGCCGTCAGCTTCGTTTTCTTGACGGCTGTCTTAGCAATTTCTTCTTCATCTTCCACCACAAAGTTTCCACTGGCACTCTTAAGCTTCTGCTGTTTTTCATTGGCGCCGTCACCGGTTTCGGTTGCCGCCTTTTGCTGTTTGGCACTCTTGTGTACGACTTTTCCACTTTCCTCATCGTACTCGTCTTCCGAGTAGAAATCGGAAATACCGGACGAATCTTCGTCGTCCTCTTTTTTGCCTTCCCCGGTTTTGCTTTGCTTCCTCTTTTTGATTTCGGCCTTCTTCTCTTCTTTCAATTTTTCCAACAGTTCCAAATCGATTTTGTCGATTTCTCGAACGTCATCGTTTTCGAATTCCAAGTTGACCTTAATCTTGCGGAAGTCCTGAATTTGGAATAGCTCCTTGCCCTTCTTGATTGAATCGGGAATGGTTGGAGTTGCTGTGACACCCGAATAAGAGCTCTTTTGATCTTCGTCCTGCTTTTCGGTTGCGGCAGCAGCTGCCTCGGCCTCCAGAACCGATTTTGGCAGCTCAAATCCTTCCGGTGCCACATAGAATGGTAGCCGACCTCGTTGCCAATCGTTGAGAACCATTTTTGCGACCGTTGGCACATCTGGTTCACCTTTTTTCAGTAGTTTACCAGCTTTCCGGGCCACCTGTTCCAGGAAATCGATGTGTGAGGTCCATTCAGAGACGCCGTAAGTTTTGATCATGTACTCGGGACGAATTCGACGAAGCACCTCTTCGATGTAGTCTTCTGGGTTGTTAACAAGCTCGACTCGAACGACACCTTTCAGAACTTTTTCGGTGTCGGTTTCGGCTGTCGGATAAACCACACCGGGACAATCTATCAGGAAGATCCGTTTCATCAGGGTAATGTACTGCCAAACTTTTGTCTCACCGGCGATCGGGGCTACTTTACAGACTTTTTTGCTTCGTAAGGCGTTAATAACCGAAGATTTTCCTGGAAAGGGATAAATATTAAGGTTTATCTATAAATTTAAGTCAGAAGATTAAAAATCTCAAAACTCACCAACATTCGGATAACCGATGAATCCAACACTTATCTGCTTTTTATCGACGTGCAGTTTTCCGATCTGTCTCAGCAAATTGATCAAGGCCCCTTTGCCGAAAGGATGAGTCAGCGAGGCGTGGAAAGCGATGGTCGGATATTCCTTGCTCAAAATAGCCACCCATCTTTGGGTCACCCAAATCGGTACCAGATCCACCTTGTTTAGAATGAAGAACAGATGCTTGTGGGGCTTTTCCTTACGCAGGAAACCTTCGATATATTTAGATCTAGTGCCCATGGGATCTCGAGCGTCCAAAACCTGAAGCAGCACATCAGCCGAATCGATAACCTTATGCAGCTCGTTCCAGATACGTTTACTCTGCCCGGCAGCGAAAACCCAATCTCGAACCTGATCTTTAACCCCATCGATATCCTCCCGATCCAAGTCACGATCTTTACTCTCGTCATACCGTTCCGTCGATTCCTCAATACTTTTGCTCAAATCCTCCAAGTCCCGTACCTTCAACGAGGGACGCTTCCTCTGCTTTTTGGAACCGAAAGTGTTCTCAAAGCTTTCGGTATCCAGCAAATGAACCCGTTGATACCGAGCCGTTTCATTCAACAATGTTATCGGAAGATTGGTAGCTTTCATGATCACCTTGTACGGATCCTTAACCACCTTTCCCATCTCTTCTTGGAACTTCTGCAGAGAATTCTGGGAAATAACCCTCGAATTGGCGAACCACTTTGGAGATGGTTCAACCCTGGCCACGGTTCCACTGTTAACCCATCCTTGGAACGGTGCCGGCGTAAGAATCTTCCCGTCTCGATCCCGCTTCGCTTTGAAGTTCCGATACATCTGAAGCCGCTTGATGGTGGCTTTGGTTCTCGGTTTAGCCACTCCCTTAAGGCCCTCGGTCGACCGTTCCGGGTTCATCGAATGCCCAGACTTGTTGGTCGACAGCTTTCGGGGCGGCCCCGAACGGGAACTTACCTTCGGCATTGTGGGGCTGATTTGAGTGATTTCCTTCTGTTAACGATATTTTCAGGAAACACCTACTTTAAACTTTTATTAACTACAATTTTTAAACCGAAATTTTACGAATATTATCGTATTTTTAAGGTAATTTTCGGCTGCAACGCAAAACGACACCCACTACCGACCGAAATGGGAAAACGTGGTCCGCCGAATGTTTTGAATGCGTCTCGGAACTGTCATAACAAACCCCTGCGACTGAGCTTTTCACTTTCAGCTTTTTTATACAGAGATGCCAGATGTCTTGATTTATCTGGATTTGTCCTAATTTTCGCGAGACAGTCCTAATTTTTCAAGGACGACTCTGCTCGCTTCAGTTGCATAATTTGAGTCGATTTCGGTAGTTATATATCGCCATTATTTATGTTATTTAAGCAGAGAAGCGAGTTATTTTTTCAAATGTTAGTGGTGTCAGTCATAAAAAATTCTGATTTGTTTCAACACGGTGTTTTGATTTTTGATAAAACCACCTGGCACCTCAGTTTCGGAGCTTTTGATGCACGCTAAAATGTAGTTAGTCACTTTTGAAGCTGTTTAACTCAAACTATAGACAAATATTTGTGTTCGACCTAAACAATGTAAGTGACTCAATGTTTAGATTAAAGTGATTAAACTTTGTTAAATTAAAATAAGCCAATAATTCTACTTTTTAGTAACATATTCGATATGACTAGCAAAATAGAGCTTTTTTGGAATCTTTGAACAAAGGAAAAAAGTCAGGAAGGAGCATTACCAGAGCACAGAAAATAAGAAGACAAAATTTTAAAAATCAATAACAGCAATCATACATTACAAGTGTTATGAGTTTTTTTTTAAAGTAAAATTTACTTTATACCTAATTTACTTTATATCAAATAATAAGTAGTCACGGATGTTTATGAACGATTTTACTTTTAATAGAAGCTTAATCACTCAAAAAAAAAAACAACAACAAATTTTCATTCCAACACACCCTTTGAAAATACTACACAAAAGTAAGTAAAAAGAAGTCAAGACAACCCGTAAGTGCAGGAAGCCACTAGTATGTAAAAATGATAATACGAAAAAGTATGTAGAAAGTCTGGTACGTACCAGTATGTAGAAAGTACGCAAAAGAACGTAGAGCTCTGTGAACTGAAAAGTATATGATGAGAATACCCCTGGGCTGAATCATGTTAGTGGCGTGAGTCCCGACTGCTCCCTATAGTGACATCTAAGTCATCTCAGTCAGTTTGTTTACAAGAGGAAAACAAAAAACGTGATCCAAGCACAATTTAAGTACGTTGGAGGAGAACTATTTAGCCGTCGTTTATTCTTAGATTTTCATTTTAAATATTGTTCTGAGCAGTGTTGATAAACAAAATTGCAGTAGCAGGTCTAATTTCATAAGATTGGTAAGATTGCTTTGTATACCGTTAGTAAGGGAAGTTTCAATAATCCGATTTCGTCGTAATAGATCAGTTGCTACGATTACTTAAAATTCAGGCGAATAACGGAGTTCCGTGGTTCAAGTTCTGCAGAGAAAACATTTGATTTCGCGAAGAAGTTGTAAGTAAAATCTTTTCCTTTTAATGACACCTGTAAACCTAATGCTATGCTTCGAATATGTTTAGATAGCCTATGCTAACAGGCACTACTTGAGTTGGTTCGGATAGAAATCTCACAAGGGAAACCAAATTGTATGTAGCACTTTCCTAATAATGATTACTTCATATCACTAATAATAATAAACGTTTACAGTTTTGAAGCGTGCTGAACAGCAAAGCTGTCTTAATCAAGTTTCTTCTACTTCCGAATCAACAATCTTCAAAAAATTTGTTATGGCATCTGCAGAGCCAAGAAACTCCACAGACGCACATTGTCTGCACTGCGATAAACCAGATAACGATCGGATGGTTGGGTGTGACTTGTGCTCGAATTGGGCCCATTACGAGTGCGCCGGTGTATCGGACTCCATCGAAAATCCCGATCGTTCGTGGCGATGCCAAGCATGTACATCGGTACCCTTGGCACCAAACGTAAGTTCCCAAAAATCGGATGCTCGATCAGTTTCAACGCGTAGATCGCGTGTGGACCAGGAACTAATGCTGTTGAAAGAACAACATGAGCTCGAAATCAAGGCATTGGCCGAAGAAGAGGCCGCTGCAAAGAAAAAGGCAGAAGAAGATGAAGCAGCAAGAAAGCGACAAGCGACTAGTGAAAAGGAATTGCGGAAAAAAAGATATGACATGGAAGCAAAGTACATTAAGAAAAGGTTTGAAGCAGTAATGGAAGCAGGAAGTGGAAGTGTCAGTAGTAAAAGAAGTAGTAGGGAGAAAGTATCGGAGTGGCTAGCAAACGGGACCACGGGTAATATGGGGCAAAACGCGCCGACCGAGTGGGAGTTACCACAGCAGCCATCTAGTAGTTCAGCCCAAGCTTTTCCGGCATCAGCCCTTCCTAACGAGGTTCAAAACATATCCAGTTTCACCTCAGCCGAGATTATTTCACACACTATAGTAGCACCAACATCTTCATCCACTCCTCACGCTAGTTTGGTAGTTCCATCTACAGTAACAACCAGCAATCAGGTAGCGTTTTGTACAACTAGCAGCCCACATATTCGGAATGATCCAGCTGTTGGGTTGGCTTCTGGGATCCATCTTCCGTCTGCCATTCGCTGGTCTTCAAAGGAAATTTCTCCGACCACGATGCTACAAATGATCAGCAACGAAAGACAAAATCAGCTACAGAACGATCTTGTTTCGAAGGCAGCTATTCGTAGCACACCCAGACCTTACCCGCCACATTTGGCCATGAGAACTGATTCTAACATCATGACATCCGTATGCAGAGGATCGATTCCTTCGGTGACGACAGCCGGACCTTACACAGCAAATTTTTTTTTGCTGGAAACCAGCAAAATTTTGCTGGTTTTTGTCCCGCTGACTTTCCAGCAAAATTTCCAGCAATTTCAATTGCTGGAAAAAACAGCAAACGTTAATGCTGGTTTCCAGCAATTCAAATTGCTGGAAAATCAGCAATCCAGATTGCTGGAAACCAGCTATTTCTTTCAACACAACCGGCAGTATTTAGTATGAAATTTATATTTCAATTCAAAATTACAGTTTAATATTGGCTGTGCATATAATAAGCAATAAAAACAACTCCTATTTTCAATAAGGGATTTATTTTTTTTAAAAAACCTTTTTTTTATAACTTTCTAAAATCGGCTCTGGGGTGGCCGCTTTGTGCCGCAGTGTTGATCATCCGCCACCTGTAAAATAGTTTTGATTAGTATCTTCTATGGAATATCTACCTGTACAATAAAAACTTACCCTTGACTTGATGCCTGGTTGCTAGAATATAGAGGAAAATAAAATAATTATATTAATTTAACCTAAATTCGTAAAATAGAATCTCACCTTACTTCAGCGTATGAAACAAAAACAAACTCCAAATTGACAACTCGATTGCTGATTTTCCAGCAAACTAGATCAATTGCTGGAAAGTCCAGCAATTTGAAAACCGATTGCTGATTTTTCAGCAAAAATGACAAGCACATAACCGAATGCTGAAAAATCCAGCAATTCGAAAATCGATTGCTGGTTTCCAGCAAAAAATTGGATTGCTGAACGTTTCCAGCAATTTTTTTTGCTGGAAATCGAGGCAAAAATTTACAGTGTACGTTTCAACCGGAACTATTCCTAAAATTCCAAGTAAAATTTACGCTCCACGCTGCACCGCCGTACACAATCCTATAATCAACACGCCAGAACCACTTCCAGTTTCGATTGAATCGAGTCGCAATTCAAATAGGTATCCCGGATTCACGCAAGGTTTCAATCATGATATCGCACATGACATCTCTACAATCGTATCTCCTTTGGCTCAGTTAACGATAGTTGAGCAACACCAAAGACCATCATCATCCATTCCTACTGGTGGCGAATTACACAACACAAACAGAGCTCTTCCCACATCAACACACGGTGTTCCATTCCCGATAATGGCAGATGAATCGGGGAAGAATGTGATCAGTTATCAAATGCCTTCAGCAGCCCAACTCGCAGCGCGTCAAGTGATAGCCCGTGAACTACCCTACTTTTCTGGCGATCCACAAGACTGGCCGTTATTTTACGGCACGTACCAGAATAGCACGATGTCCTGTGGGTTTTCGTATGCTGAGAATTTGTCCCGATTGCAACGTTGTTTACGTGGACCGGCCTTGGAAGCGGTTAAAAGCAAACTTACCACCCCAGAGTCCGTTCCTCAAATATTGGATATATTGAAGCGACTGTATGGCAGACCAGAAATAATTATTCATTCACTGCTTAAAACACTTCGGAAAACTGCTCCACCGAAAGAGGACAACCTACGCTCCATTATAACATTCGCATTGGCCGTTCAAAATACGGTTGATCATATGATAACCACAAATCTTTTGGAACATCTATGTAACCCGACTTTGATACAAGAACTTGTTGAAAAATTACCTCCGCAAATGCAGATGCATTGGTCCTGGTTCAAACGTCAGTACACAACCGTGAATCTCGAGGTGTTCGGCCTGTTCATGACAGAACTCATGAACACTGCCAGTGACGTTATCATGCCAGAAGTTCCCACGAGAAATGAAAATACGAAAAAAGTTGGTAAGGAAAAACATTCGCTCTTTACACATGTGGCTATCGATAATCCAACAGAGATCTCATTGCAAACGGAATATCCTAAGAAAGCGTGCATTTTTTGTGGCTATACTGGCCACGAAATCGTTAACTGCGAAATATTCCAAAGTCTGAACAAAGACGCCAGGTGGAACGCAGTAAAAGAGAAAAAGCTCTGTCGCCTTTGCCTCATCCCTCACAAAAAATGGCCTTGTCGCTCTACGAGACAGTGTAATGTTGACGGTTGTCGTGTTCGTCACCACCCCCTGCTACATCCACAATCGGCCGCAAACCCAAGTACTTCCGCTGCGTCGAACGTCAGTATTGCTCATCACCATACCGGATGTTCTTTTTCACTTTTCCGTTACCTCCCCATCGTTGTGCAAGCAAATGGCAAGTCGATCGAAGTAATTGCTTTCCTAGACGACGGCTCATCTTCCACTATGCTGGAAGCTAGCGTTGCAACCGAGCTTGGAATTGAAGGGCAAACCGACCCATTGTGGTTGAGTTGGACGGGCAACGTTACAAGAGAAGAGAAAAAATCGCAAAGAATATCGGTGATAGCTTCCGGTCTTTCGCTGAAAAAAATGTACAGATTGAACAATGTTCGTACAGTAGAAAAACTACTGCTTCCTTCGCAATCTATGGACTACGAATATTTGAAAAATATATACCCACATCTGCGAGGATTGCCAGTTAAAGGGTACGCGAAGGTCACACCTAGTATGATAATCGGTATTGAACACGCAACTCTGTTAACTTCCTTGAAAATCCGAGAAGGTGGTGCGAATGACCCGATCGCAACTAAGACGCGCTTAGGGTGGTGTGTTTTTGGGAAACAATTGATTGGATCACAAGCTATCGAAACCGTTAGTGTGCATTGTGAAGCGGAGTCCTGCGATCGTGAATTACACGAATTGATTAGACGACTACTGAAAGGAGAAGAATCCAGAGCGGAAGGTCATGTAACCGATAGTGAGAAACGTGCTCTGGCCATACTCGAAGCGACTACGCGACGGGTCGACGGTCGATTCGAGACCGGTCTACTATTCAAGCACCCGGAGCAACGTTTTCCAAACAGCTTCTCAATGGCAGAACGCCGATTACAGTCCCTAGAGAAGCGTCTAGCTAAAGACCCGTTTTTAGAAAACAAAATACGCGAACAAATACAGCAATATTTGGAAAAGGGTTATGCCCATCTAGCAACTACGCAGGAGTTACAAAACACAGATCCGGAGAAGACATGGTACCTTCCTCTTGGGGTGGTTCAAAATCCCAAGAAACCCGAGAAGATTCGATTGATATGGGACGCTGCAGCTCGAGTGCAGGGGATTTCGTTCAACGATGCTTTGCTCACAGGTCCAGATCTCCTCACATCGCTGCCTGATATCCTCGTGAGATTTCGGCAAAGGGACATCGCTATCACCGGAGACATCAAGGAGATGTTCCACCAAATCAGGATTAGAAATCCTGATAAGCAGTATCAACGCTTCCTTTTCCGTGAAAATCCGCACCAACAACCGCAAGTCTACGTGATGGACGTGGCTACCTTTGGAGCAACATGTTCACCGTGTATAGCCCAGTTCGTGAAAAACCGCAACGCAATGGAATATGCCACTGAATTTCCGCAAGCCGCTAGTGATATAGTAAATGAACATTACATGGATGACTACCTGAAAAGTGTAGACACACCAGAAGAGGCTGTGAAAATAGTCAACCAAGTAAAACTAATTCACGCGCAAGGTGGTTTTGAAATTAGGAATTTCGCTTCTAATTCTACCGAAGTTTTAGAAAAACTTGGTGAATCCAAAGATACACGAGAGAAGGTTTTAAGCCTGGAACAGGGGATAAGTACCAAAGAAAAATCTGAACGAGTTTTAGGCATGGTTTGGAAACCCCACACAGATGTCTTCACCTTCGATGCCACGTTCCAAGCGGAAACGATGCGAATTATCGATCTCAAAGTCATTCCTACTAAGCGGCAAGTTTTGAAAATAGTTATGTCACTTTTCGATCCCCTTGGATTGATAGCCCATTTCATCGTACATGGGAAGATTTTAATGCAAGAAATTTGGAAGTACGGTTGTGACTGGGACGAGCATTTACCAACAGAACTACATGCAAATTGGTTCAAGTGGAGTGAAAAGCTGAAACAATTAAATGAAATAATTATCCCTCGATGTTTCTTCAAAAACTCGCCTCCCAAGTGTCTAAACACTCTTCAACTTCACACTTTTGTGGATGCGAGTGAAATGGCTTATTCCTGTGTAGTGTATGGTCGTATTTTAGATAATGGAATCCCAAAATGTGCGATCATTGCAGCGAAAACGAAAGTGGCACCATTGAAGCCGCTTTCTATACCACGTCTTGAGTTACAAGCGGCCGTGGAAGGTAGCCGCCTTACTCAGAAGATAATGAACGCTTTGACTCTCCCAGTTAGTGAAAGGTTTCTCTGGTCAGATTCAACAACAGTCCTGTCCTGGTTGCGGTCCGATAGTCGACGTTATCATCAGTATGTGTCGTGTAGAGTTGGTGAGATACTACGAAACTCTTCTATCAACGAATGGAGGCATGTACCGACGAAACTCAACGTGGCGAACGAGGCCACAAAGTGGAATGCCGAGCCTAGTTTCAGCCCTCAATGTCGATGGTTCACTGGACCAGAATTTTTGAGGAAACCGGAATGCGAATGGCCATCTAAATTTAAAGTTATTGGTAATCCTGAAGAAGAAATGCGAGCAGTCTTCATGTTTCATGCTCAAACCTTCAAACCTTTGGTCGATTACTCTCGATACTCACAGTTCAATAGATTATTGAGAGCGATAGTATATGTTTACAGACTAGTCGCGTGGTATCAAAGGCGCCCTAGAAAAGGAATTTTTGAAGCCGATGAAATCGCGTCAGCTGAAAACTTTTTATGGCGACAGGTTCAGTTGGAAACATATTCGGAAGAGTACAATATTTTGCTTCAAAACCTCAATAACCCTCTTGAAGAACAAAAATCGATAAGAAAAGGAAGTTCGTTGTACCAAATGACTCCTTTTATGGATGATCACCACGTGATGCGTATGAATAGCAGAATAGGAGCCGCTCCTGCAACTCCGTTAGAAGGTAAATATCCAGTCCTTCTGCCAAAAGATCACCGATTGACCTACCTGCTCATACATCAGTACCATCGTCGTCTGTTGCACGGGAATAATGAAACAGTAGTCAATGAGATGCGTCAGCGTTTTCGCATTCCTCATTTGCGTACGCTAGTGAAACGTGTTGCGAAAGAATGCCAGTGGTGTAAAGTTAAGAAAGCCCTCCCTAAACTTCCCATTATGGCACCCTTACCTGCTGTTCGACTGACACCATTCGTCAAGCCCTTCACTCATACCGGAATAGATTATTTTGGTCCGCTAATGGTCAAGCAGGGGCGTAGTTTGGTTAAGCGTTGGGTGGCACTGTTTACATGCCTTACTATAAGAGCAGTACATCTTGAACTAGTGTCCAGCCTTTCGACCCAGTCTTGTGTTATGGCCATCCGCAGGTTCATCGCGCGAAGAGGTTCTCCAGGTACATTTTACTCCGACAATGGGACCAATTTTTTGGGCGCGAACAACCTTCTCGTTAGTCAGATTCGTAATGCCCACGAAAACTGCGCCGTAATATTCACTAATGCACGCACGCAATGGTTCTTCAACCCTCCTGCGACTCCCCATATGGGAGGCCCATGGGAACGTATGGTAAGATCCATAAAGGCCGCAATGGATGTCATATCGGACCATCCACAACATCCCAGCGAAGAAGTCTTAGAGACTGTAATGCTTGAAGCAGAATCTATAGTGAATTCTAAATAGACCTCTCACTTACGTCCCTTTAGATGCCGCAGAATCAGAGGCCTTAACCCCGAACCATTTTATACTCTATGGCAGTACTGGCATCCATCAACCTGTGACTCCGTTAGAGATTACCAACAGGACATTACGGGATAGCTGGAATTTGGCTCAAACACTGGTCGACAAGTTTTGGGTAAGGTGGGTCAAAGAGTATTTGCCGATGTTAACTAAGCGAACGAAGTGGTTTACTCCGACCAAGCCGTTAAAACCAGGTGATCTGGTCATGGTAATCGATCAACAGAAGAGAAATGGCTGGGTACGAGCACGCGTTGTTAGTGTGATTACTGCACCAGATGGCCAAGTGCGAAGGGCTGTGGTTCGTTCAGCAAATGGAGACACTATGAAATCGGTAGCCAATTTAGCACTCTTAGAGGTAGATGGACCTTCGCCAGACCAGGCAGGATGTAATCTGGAGCCTTCGGAACTACACGGGGGGGGAGAATGATGAGAATACCCCTGGGCTGAATCATGTTAGTGGCGTGAGTCCCGACTGCTCCCTATAGTGACATCTAAGTCATCTCAGTCAGTTTGTTTACAAGAGGAAAACAAAAAACGTGATCCAAGCACAATTTAAGTACGTTGGAGGAGAACTATTTAGCCGTCGTTTATTCTTAGATTTTCATTTTAAATATTGTTCTGAGCAGTGTTGATAAACAAAATTGCAGTAGCAGGTCTAATTTCATAAGATTGGTAAGATTGCTTTGTATACCGTTAGTAAGGGAAGTTTCAATAATCCGATTTCGTCGTAATAGATCAGTTGCTACGATTACTTAAAATTCAGGCGAATAACGGAGTTCCGTGGTTCAAGTTCTGCAGAGAAAACATTTGATTTCGCGAAGAAGTTGTAAGTAAAATCTTTTCCTTTTAATGACACCTGTAAACCTAATGCTATGCTTCGAATATGTTTAGATAGCCTATGCTAACAGGCACTACTTGAGTTGGTTCGGATAGAAATCTCACAAGGGAAACCAAATTGTATGTAGCACTTTCCTAATAATGATTACTTCATATCACTAATAATAATAAACGTTTACAGTTTTGAAGCGTGCTGAACAGCAAAGCTGTCTTAATCAAGTTTCTTCTACTTCCGAATCAACACTCAGTATATGTTAAAATTAAAGTGTTATGGGCAATTCGGACGACGGAGAACAAAATAATACTCGGACACTCGCGTTAACAAAAAGAAACGTGTTTATTGTTCGAGGTCTAATTTAAGAGAGTTAACAAAAACGGAAACAGTCCATTAGCAGCATTTGACAGCTGCGATAAAAACAGGAACGCATTCAGCGTCATCGAAGGGGAGCGCAATTAGAGATGTACGCAGGGTTTGCACTCTCAACACGCCCGCTCAAACACTGCAGTCAGCCAATCCTAGACTGGCACGCAATCTCCTGAATGCCGGGGCAGGAAGACTCTTGGTTAAGATGTCCGCCTGCTGTTCTGCTGATGGAACGTAGTCGACCTTGATGCATCCGCTCTCAACCAAATCTCGTACGAAGAAATGCTTGACATCAATATGTTTCAAGCGACCTGTATCCTTTGCGTTGGAAACGATCTTTATAGTCGACTGATTGTCTTCGTGGAACGGAACTGGTTCAACGACGGATAGTCCCAAATCCTTCAAGTCTCGGATAAACCACTGGCCGTGGCACGCAGCTTTGCAAAGGGCAACCAGCTCGGCTTCCGTTGAGGACAGAGATACAGTTGCCTGCTTCTTAGCGATCCAGCTCACCGTGGCACCAAACAACTTGAAAACGGCGCCAGACACCGAGCGACGATCCACAATGTCACTGGCCCAATCAGCATCCGTATAAACTTCCAGCATCGGGCCATCGATGCTTGCTTCATACACCAATCCATAATTCAGTGTACCTTTCACGTATCGGAGCACACGACGTAGCTGCACCCAGTGCTCTTCGTTAGGGCAGGCCTGGAACTGGCTGAAATAATTGGCGGTAGCAGCCAAGTCCGACCGGGACGTAAGCGACACGTACATGACACACCCTACGAGCTCACGATACGGTTGTGTGGTCCTCTTTGATTCTTCTCCTTTCGCTAACTTGAGACGGTTCTCCATGGGCGTAGCGATTGGACGGCAGTTTTCCATCTGGAAACGAGAAAGGAGGTTTTCCAGGTAACGACGCTGGGTGATACGTAGGACTTTCTTCGACTTGTCCCTTTCTATCTTCATGCCTAGAAAATGACGGACTTCACCCACGTCAGTCATCTCAAACTCCTTCGCGAGACACACTTTCACACTCCGGACAAGTTTTTCAGACGGACTGACCACTAGCACATCATCAACGTAAATAACAATGATCACCTGATCTGGTCCGGTATCGCGTGTATACAGACAGAGGTCATTTGCACTTCGGATAAACCCAATTTTCTTCACGAATGCGTTAAAGCGTTCATTCCACTGTCGCGAAGCTTGTTTCAGTCCATAGAGCGAGCGATTCAATCGGCAGACAAGATCTTTCTTCTTCACAAAGCCTTCCGGCTGACACATGTATATTTCTTCTGACAAATCACCATTTAGGAAGGCCGTCTTTACGTCCATTTGATGGACGACCATTCCTGCACTATTTGCCAACGCTAACACTGCTCGCAACGTGTCTAGCCGGGCCACTGGGGAGTACGTCTCCAAATAATCAAATCCTCGCTTCTGGCTGAACCCTCTGGCGACCAGCCTCGCCTTGTGCCGAGCTGGTTGCCCATCTTCACCTGGCTTCACTTTGAAAAGCCATTTGCACGATATGGCGCTTCTTCCTTCCGGCAGTTTCGACAAAGTCCACGTTCCGTTTCGCTCCAACGAATCCATCTCGTCTTGCATCGCCCGCTGCCACAAAGCCCAATCGCTACGCTTCCGCATCTCGCACAGTGACTCTGGGAGGTCCTCCACATACGACAGCGCATTTAAGGCAAAACTAGCATCCACTTCGTAGTCCTGATGCCACACAGGGGCTTTACGTACTCGAACCGACCTACCACCAGAGCCACTTCCGGTGATCTCCGATTCATCTTCCGCATCTTCTTCGATTATACTAGAGAACAGTTCATCTTCTTCATATTCACTAGTACAATCTTCTTGGACACTGTTTTCTTCTTCTTTAGCACTGTTTTCTCCTTCTTTAGCACTGTTGTCTTTTTCTTTACCACTGTTTTCTTCTTCTTTATCACTGTTTTCTTCGAGGTATACTACCTCATCACTGTTCTGCTGCTTCAGCTCTCCAACCGGAACCGCCGTCTCAAGGAAATCGACGTCTCGAGCCGGAACCACTGATTTCGTTGCAGGATTTCATACTCTGTATCCAGCGGGGCAATATCCAACGAATTTAATGCAACTTTGACATTCCATTGGACGAGGCACAAAGAGCCACACAGGAAGCCTCAAAACTCCGTCAATCAAGACGTAATGAGTCTGAAGGAGGGTTGTACTCCATTTACCCGAAAACCATTGCCCAGAATGAAAAATCCCCAGAATTCCAATCGCCAGAAAGAACCATTCCCCAGAATTTTTTTCCCCAGACGAACCATTCCCCAGAAAAATTTTCGCCAGAATGTACCATTTCCCAGAAATTTTTTCACCACAATGAACCATGTACCAGAAATTTTTTCGCAAGAAGGACCATTTCCCAGAAAATTGAAAACATTTATCCTTACTAGACATTATTTAAAAAAAAGGAATTGTTACAAAAAAAAATGGGGTTTTATAACTTTATTCTTTTGCGGCAAGGCCGCAACCAACGAGGATGAAGGGGCTGAGGCGGCACAAAGCCGCCGAAGCTCCCAAATCCGAGGAGGCCGCCGACCCGCCGTCGGAAGCGGCGGCCCTAAGACATTGGTCTAGGTCTGCCGGGGCTTCCTAGGTCTGCGTGAAAGCTAGGGGTGATCCCTTAGCCCCGTCCGGCACGCGACAGCGTGAAGGACAAAACGTCTTTCAAGTTCGAACGCGCAGCGTGAGGAGTCGGATACCAAAACGGTTTTTAAAGGACCATGGTAAGCATTGAATCAATTAAAGTACCCAAACCATAAACAAAGCACAATATTGGTTCTAAAATAAATTTAGTTGGAAAATTTCAAAGTCGTAGTCTCATTTAAAAAATCATTTTGAAAAAATTACTTTCTAATCAAATGAAATATTCAAGAATTCATTAGAAAAAAAAAAACAAATAAAAATACTAGGGGAAAAAATCTAGGATTTGTGCCATTCTGGTAAATGTTCCATTCTGGGGAAAAAAATTCTGGGAAATGGTCCATTCTGGGAAAAAAATTTCTGGTAAATGATGCATTCTGGGGAATTTTTTTCTGGGAAATGGTTCATTCTGGGGTTTGATTTCGGGTATTTGTCATTCCGGGAAAAATTCATTCTGGGCAATGGTTTTCATTCACTTTGCTTGCCATTCACTTTGGGCCAGATGAAAACCACCCAAAGGTCCAGTGAGAGATGAGCCCTCTGCGTAATTTCGGAGCCGGGTTGTTCCACTCATAACCGAGGGCGATGAAGAATTAACACCCACCTGAGAATGGATCGCATTTGAGGGAGCAGCACCATCTGTATCCTCCATGCTCTTCATTGTCGAGCTGAAATTCTCATCGTCCTCGGTTGAGGCGTTTAACCCCCCGCCTTCGTCCATTTTTATCAACGGAGACAATAGTGTCTTCCGTTTTCGAAATATGAACGAACTACTGAAGATTCAAAATATAATAAAGTGAAAATGATAGGTTAGAGCAAGTCACTGGTGTTTGGAAAAAATGGTAGAAATTTTGTCACTTTTTGCACATTTAGAAAATTTTGCCATGCAAAAACATTTTCAAGATCTGTGGCCTTCAAGTTTTCTAACAACACGTGTTGTAGGCCACAGCAGCCGCCCGCTTACAATATGCGGAGCTGGAAAAGGCAGTTAAACGAGCTTGTAGACGAGACAAGAGAGCCTGGACAAACTCCCTAGCCGGAGAGGGAGAAAGAGCCGCCGCCATTGGAGATATCCGATTATTATACACTCAGGCAAATTCTTATTATAATTTTCATAAGATACGTCTTATGAACCCCTTTTTTGCGTCCAAACTAATTTTTCATAAGAGTCTTATGAAATTCTTTCAATTTTCATACGAAGTTCTTATGAAAAATAGAAGAAACGGCATTGAGGAAAAATAATGAACACATCGATTCCATCAGTCATTTTTCAATCGTCAAACGAAATTGTGGAATTATTAAAGTTATTGTTCTAAATGGTAAGTTTGAAATGAAGCTTATCTTTAGTGATCGTTAAACATATTTGAAAACTTTAATTTGTTTTTTGTTTACTTTTCAGCACGTTGAACGGGAAAAACCCAAGGTCAAAGGAACGTATGCGGCCAAACAAACCGGAACCGGTGGAACCGGGTGTTGATTTGCTGCTGATGGTGACCATAATGTGTGTACCAAACAAATTCGCCGAACAATAAAATTAATTTTTAACATCAATTGTTTTGAATTTTTCGCATCAAACGTGACATAGCCTATTTTTATAAGACCCTCTTATCGAAAAGCAACAACCTCTCGTTGAAGTAGGTGTTCATCTGCAGAATTCATTCGCGTCATAAGATAATCTTATGAATTTCATTGATTTTTCTTATGGCGCCACTTCATAAGAGAATCTTATGGCATGTATAATAGTATTTTTCTGAGTGTATGATATATCTCGCCGCCTTATACTGTATTTGTTTTCTCCACTCGTGGAGTGTTCCACCGTACCCGATAAAAACCTGGGGGAGGAAGGCTGAAATTCGCTGTATCGTTTTCTGTATCGTTTTTTTACTGTTCGGCAAAAAGCCAACAATTGTTGAAAAGATTTGTAATCGTAAACTTTAAACTATATAAAAATTTTGTTCGATCAATGGGAACTACCCTAAATCTAAATCTGTTCTTTAAGCTATTTTTAAGAACGACCATTAATCAAACAATTTTTATTTATCAGCTTCAAAAACTTTAACGAAATTTGAGCAACTCAATACGCCTGATCTGCAGAATTCGTCAGAGCAAAAGAAAAACCTAATTAAATCATTGTTTCATGCAAAACAAGTGCTTTTCAGCATCAAAAAAGTTTTATTGAAATTCACTAAATATGAAAGTAAGATTTTGAACCTTCGCACTGGTCGGTAGATTGATGAGAGAAATTTGACGTTTGAAAGATTTTTTTTCTTTTTTTATTCAGTCTTCCTCCCCCAGATAAAAACACACACAAATCCTCGCCAGTGTATTGCTACCTCGCTCACTCACACGCTCTCTCGCAACACTGGCAAAATTATCGGTGGGCCACCGTCCGTAAGCAGAACTCCGACAGGTCAAAACCAGTGCAACACCGTCCGAATAAACAAACAGTTTGACAGCACCTAGTGGTGCACCAGTGCAACACTAGTGCAACACTCGGCATAAACAAATACGGTATTAGTGGTGCAAGGACTAATGCAAGAATGCCGCTGAAAGACCGAGCAGTTCAGCTGCTGACAGATCAACAGATCAGCTCAAGCGTTGGACTGAGCATTTTGAACAACTCTTCCGAGTTACAAATAGCAAAGGCCAACAGAACCCGCAGCTCGAGGTGCCCACAGTAAGTCGCATTAATGGCGTAATTTCGGAAGCGCCCTCGCTGGCTGAAATATAAGCGGCAATCAAGGACATGAAATCCAACAAAGCGCCTGGAATCGATTGCATCCCTGCTGAAATACTCAAAGCCGACCCTGCCTTGTCAGCACAAATGTTGCACCGTCTTTTTGCTGACATTTGGGATACTGCAACATTCCCGGCCGACTGGATGCAGGGTATCCTCGTAAAGGTCCCAAAGAAAGGAGACCTAACAGAGTGCGGTAACTGGCGTGGCATAACTTTCATCTGTACAACCCTCAAAGTACTCTGCAAGGTGATCCTGAACAGGATCCAGGAGAAAATCAACGCTACACTCCGACGGCAACAAGCTGGATTCCGATCCGGACGATCATGTGTGGACCACATCACAACACTACGAATCATACTGGAACAAATCAACGAATTCCAGGACTCTCTTCTGCTGGTGTTCGTTGATCTCGAAAAAGCATTCGACCGACTTACCCATCAAAACATCTGGGCGGCTCTAAGGCGACGAGGGGTCCCAGAGAAGCTAGTCCATCTCGTCGAAGCACAATACGAGGCATTTTCGTGCAAGGTCTTGCACGACGGTGTCTTGTCCGAACCAATCCCGGTAACTGCTGGAGTGAGACAAGGATGTATCTTATCACCGCTACTTTTTCTAATCGTAATGGATGAGATTCTGACTGGATCGATCGACTGTGCACCGAACCGAGAATTGCCGTGGAATCCTTTAACAATGGTGCAACTGAACGACCTTGACCTGGCTGACGATTTGTTTTGCTCGCCCAAACACAACCGGACATGCAGAGCAAACTCGACGACCTCACCGAAAGTTCCAAGGCAGTAGGTCTCAAAGTCAATGTCGGAAAGACCAAGTCGATGGAGATTAACACAGGAAATCCCTCCAGTTTCATGGTAGCTGGGCAACAGGTTGAAAAAGTTGAGTGCTTCCAGTATGTTGGTAGCCAGATAACGCCTGATGGTGGTACCAGAAAAGATATCGCTACCCGGATCAGAAAGGTCCGTTTGCTGTACGGGTGCGAAACTTGGTGCACATATGCGGTGACAACGCGAAAACTGCAAGTATTTGTAAACCGCTGCCTGCGGAATATCATCCGCGCTTGGTGGCCTGGCGACTGGATCTCGAATGAGGAACTACATCGCCGGTGTCATCAAAGGCCGCTAGAAATCGCTGCGAAAAGATGAAAACGAGATTTGCAGAGAAGCGCTAGATTGGAATCCAGAAGGTCATCGAAAAAGAGGCAGACCCAGAAACTCGTGGCGGCGAAGCTTAGCCGCTGAAATCCGAACTGTCGACGAGAATCTTGACTGGGACCAGGTGAAGACGCTGGCTTCGGATCGCCAACAGTTGAGGTCTTATACCACGGCCCTATGCACCGGTGGAACGGCGCGGGATCATTAAGTAAGTAATTCAGAGAACTCATTTGGTCTCATTTGCACGATAAGCTCTTGAGTTATGCCAAAAACAAATTGCGTGAGAGCCCCCCTTCTTCTGGTTATCACCCCACTAGAACAAGCGAGGGATCTCAAATCATCTCAAAATATTACTAATGTACCCAGGTATCCTTCCATGCCAAATTGGGTTCTATTTGTTTAATTAGTTCTCGAGATACGCAGAGAAAATTCTTAATTCTTAATTGAAAACAATATTTAAATTGTAGTGGGTAAATTTATTTTTCATTTAAAATCTCTTAAAATAAAATAATATTACTATGTTACCTTTTCAACCAGTAATTTACAAACTCAACCAGCTCAATCGTACCGAAACAGTTTGGCTTGATTGGGATCAGTTACTTTAGTTCGTGTCCACTCGTCGATACCCTCGATCAACTCGTCACTGAGTTCCCTTTTCCAACCGGCCGCTTCTCCTCGTCGAATAAACTGATAGTCTTGGTCAGCCACCTTATCGATGCGGTTGGTCTGCTTTAAGTTGAACTCTACCCAATAGCGAGAATTGACCGCTTCATTATTTTTCATCGAATCGAAAGATAGGTGCTGCTCTAAGGTTTGCAGTTGTTGATCAGTGTAGGATTTTCCGAAAAATTGACAAACTCGACGCAGCGTTTGGGCCAGATCTTTTTTCATGTCCTCATAGCACAGCTGCAGAATGTTATCGTAGTTCAGGTTATTGTATTCAATGACATGCCGATGGTAGGGGGAATAGTACTGCAGGTCGTTGATGAAAGATCGCACAAACTGTTCCAGATTTCCGCGGTAGCCGTGCAAAGAAACCGAATGATGATAGTAGGAAGGTGCCACAGCTTTAGGATTCCTGCGAACATAGACCAGCTTTGGTTTGATGGTCCAAATTTGATCCGGCAGCATCGAAACCGGAAGGTGGGTTTTGATAAATCTCGGGCGGGCTAGATTTTGCGCATCTTCGAAAGGATTGAAATCCTGTGGCAATGGTCTTATACCCGAAAGCCTGGATTGAATGAGGAAATGGTTTTGTAAAACGAAGTTTTTTCGACAGTAGATAAAACTTACTCCAAGAAAGGAAACCGCTTGACTAACTTCACGTTCGCCGCCTCCGTATAGTTGAGGTCATTACAAATCAACCATATCATTTCCTGACACCAGGTGGTGCCACTTTTCGGGTAAGTCGCCAGCCAAACATCATCCGGGTATATTGTCATATTCTTGATTGGCTCATCAAGGGCTTTGTATCTGCAAAAGTATAAAGAAATCAAACTAGATTCGTCCAAAAACTTGTAATTTGGCCATCTACTTCTCATTGAGCAGGGTAGGTTCCGGTTCCCAGCCTGGAAGCGATACCGGCACATGGGAGTAATCTTTCGGTCGAACCAAAATATAGCCCTGCTCTGCCCGTTCCACGAATGTGGCCTTGTAAACGGAATCTTCGATGTCGATATACTCGAATGCCATGTTGCTGGAACCGAATCGAAGCAAAGTGCAAAACAAACTGAAACAACTATCAATGAAACATTGCAGCGAGAGCCAGTTCGCTTAAAAACAAGTCCCCGATAGTTAAGCGAGAAGTTTAGTTGTGAATGGAGTCCATTTGTATGTGTGTGTTGTGTTAGTATCAGTTGATCGTTTGTTCATTCCTTTAAAACCTACCTTAAGTACGGGTTGTTATGATTTATCATTTGTTGTACGACTCGAATAAGTAAGGCGACATTGATAGTTTGATAAGCTCTCACTCATGTTAAGCTCAAACGGAGTAAAAGTTTCTCGCCGATAAAATGTAGGTATTTGTATTCTTATCGCATTCCGCAAGATAACATTCTATTTATTTGCATATTTCAATTTTAATTCTTATAGCTGTATACGCCCCGGCGCGCCTGTAGATAACTTCACTGGTAGATAAATTCACTTGAAACTTTACCTTAAACTAATTAAAATCTAAGGTACTGTAATAAAAATCATGATTTGTCAAAATTTATCTTGTAACATATCAGTACACTTGATTCGAGAGAAACAATGTTATAATTATTTGCGGTAAGATTCAATCTTAGTTCTACGTTAATTGAGTCTTCTACCCAACTTTTTCATCTTTATACACTTAAAATAACTTTGATTAACTTAAAAAAATATAATATCCAATTCGAAATCTAATTGTGATCCTGTTTCAACCCTCTTGTCCTTATTCAGATGCTGATCCTGATCCTTTTTCAAAGTAACCGAACTGAGGATTTAAAGTTGTGATCCCAAATTAAGCTCAGAATCGATAAAAAACGCTTCTAAAGGTCAGAAATCGCATTTTAAAGTTGTGATCCCAAATTAAGCTCAGAATGGCCGAAAAACGCTTCTAAAGGCCAGAAATCGCATTTTAAAGTTGTGATCCCAAATTAAGCTCAGAATGCCCGAAAAACGCTTCTAAAGGCCAGAAATCGCATTTTAAAGTTGTGATCCCAAATTAAGCTCAGAATGCCCGAAAAACGCTTCTAAAGGCCAGAAATCGCATTTTAAAGTTGTGATCCCAAATTAAGCTCAGAATCGCTAAAAAACGCTTCTAAAGGCCAGAAATCGCATTTTAAAGTTGTGTCCCAAATTAAGCTCAGAATGCCCGAAAAACGCTTCTAAAGGCCAGAAATCGCATTTTAAAGTTGTGATCCCAAATTAAGCTCAGAATCGCTAAAAAACGCTTCTAAAGGCCAGAAATCGCATTTTAAAGTTGTGATCCCAAATTAAGCTCAGAATGCCCGAAAAACGCTTCTAAAGGCCAGAAATCGCATTTTAAAG
Source organism: Uranotaenia lowii (assembly GCF_029784155.1). Classification (NCBI taxonomy): domain Eukaryota; kingdom Metazoa; phylum Arthropoda; class Insecta; order Diptera; family Culicidae; genus Uranotaenia; species Uranotaenia lowii. The sequence goes on from NC_073692.1 coordinate 355,585,978, forward strand.
TTGTGATCCCAAATTAAGCTCAGAATGCCCGAAAAACGCTTCTAAAAGCCAGAAATCGCATTTTAAAGCTGTGATCCCAAATTAAGCTCAGAATGCCCGAAAAACGCTTCTAAAGGCCAGAAATCGCATTTTAAAGTTGTGATCTCAAATTAAGCTCAGAATCGCTAAAAAACGCTTCTAAAGGCCAGAAATCGCATTTTAAAGTTGTGATCCCAAATTAAGCTCAGAACGCCCGAAAAACGCTTCTAAAGGCCAGAGATCGCATTTTAAAGTTGTGATCCCAAATTAAGCTCAGAATGCCCGAAAAACGCTTCTAAAGGCCAGAAATCGCATTTTAAAGTTGTGATCCCAAATTAAGCTCAGAATGCCCGAAAAACGCTTCTAAAGGCCAGAAATCGCATTTTAAAGTTGTGATTCCAAATTAAGCTCAGAATGCCCGAAAAACGCTTCTAAAGGCCAGAAATCGCATTTTAAAGTTGTGATCCCAAATTAAGCTCAGAATCGCTAAAAAACGCTTCTAAAGGCCAGAAATCGCATTTTAAAGTTGTGATCCCAAATTAAGCTCAGAATGCCCGAAAAACGCTTCGAAAGGCCAGAAATCGCATTTTAAAGTTGTGATCCCAAATTAAGCTCAGAATGCCCGAAAAACGCTTCTAAAGGCCAGAAATCGCATTTTAAAGTTGTGATCCCAAATTAAGCTCAGAATCGCTAAAAAACGCTTCTAAAGGCCAGAAATCGCATTTTAAAGTTGTGATCCCAAATTAAGCTCAGAACGCCCGAAAAACGCTTCTAAAGGCCAGAGATCGCATTTTAAAGTTGTGATCCCAAATTAAGCTCAGAATGCCCGAAAAACGCTTCTAAAGGCCAGAAATCGCATTTTAAAGTTGTGATCCCAAATTAAGCTCAGAATCGCTAAAAAACGCTTCTAAAGGCCAGAAATCGCATTTTAAAGTTGTGATCCCAAATTAAGCTCAGAACGCCCGAAAAACGCTTCTAAAGGCCAGAGATCGCATTTTAAAGTTGTGATCCCAAATTAAGCTCAGAATGCCCGAAAAACGCTTCTAAAGGCCAGAAATCGCATTTTAAAGTTGTGATCCCAAATTAAGCTCAGAATGCCCGAAAAACGCTTCTAAAGGCCAGAAATCGCATTTTAAAGTTGTGATCCCAAATTAAGCTCAGAATGCCCGAAAAACGCTTCTAAAGGCCAGAAATCGCATTTTAAAGTTGTGATCCCAAATTAAGCTCAGAATCGCTAAAAAACGCTTCTAAAGGCCAGAAATCGCATTTTAAAGTTGTGATCCCAAATTAAGCTCAGAATGCCCGAAAAACGCTTCTAAAGGCCAGAAATCGCATTTTAAAGTTGTGATCCCAAATTAAGCTCAGAATCGCTAAAAAACGCTTCTAAAGGCCAGAAATCGCATTTTAAAGTTGTGATCCCAAATTAAGCTCAGAATGCCCGAAAAACGCTTCTAAAGGCCAGAAATCGCATTTTAAAGTTGTGATCCCAAATTAAGCTCAGAATCGCTAAAAAACGCTTCTAAAGGCCAGAAATCGCATTTTAAAGTTGTGATCCCAAATTAAGCTCAGAATGCCCGAAATATGCTTCTAAAGGCCAGAAATCGCATTTTAAAGTTGTGATCCCAAATTAAGCTCAGAATGCCCGAAAAACGCTTCTAAAGGCCAGAAATCGCATTTTAAAGTTGTGATCCCAAATTAAGCTCAGAATGCCCGAAAAACGCTTCTAAAGGCCAGAAATCGCATTTTAAAGTTGTGATCCCAAATTAAGCTCAGAATGCCCGAAAAACGCTTCTAAAGGCCAGAAATCGCATTTTAAAGTTGTGATCCCAAATTAAGCTCAGAATGCCCGAAAAACGCTTCTAAAGGCCAGAAATCGCATTTTAAAGTTGTGATCCCAAATTAAGCTCAGAATCGCTAAAAAACGCTTCTAAAGGCCAGAAATCGCATTTTAAAGTTGTGATCCCAAATTAAGCTCAGAATGCCCGAAAAACGCTTCTAAAGGCCAGAAATCGCATTTTAAAGTTGTGATCCCAAATTAAGCTCAGAATCGCTAAAAAACGCTTCTAAAGGCCAGAAATCGCATTTTAAAGTTGTGATCCCAAATTAAGCTCAGAACGCCCGAAAAACGCTTCTAAAGGCCAGAGATCGCATTTTAAAGTTGTGATCCCAAATTAAGCTCAGAATCGCTAAAAAACGCTTCTAAAGGCCAGAAATCGCATTTTAAAGTTGTGATCCCAAATTAAGCTCAGAATGCCCGAAAAACGCTTCTAAAGGCCAGAAATCGCATTTTAAAGTTGTGATCCCAAATTAAGCTCAGAATCGCTAAAAAACGCTTCTAAAGGCCAGAAATCGCATTTTAAAGTTGTGATCCCAAATTAAGCTCAGAATGCTCGAAAAACGCTTCTAAAGGCCAGAAATCGCATTTTAAAGTTGTGATCCCAAATTAAGCTCAGAATGCCCGAAAAACGCTTCTAAAGGCCAGAAATCGCATTTTAAAGTTGTGATCCCAAATTAAGCTCAGAATGCCCGAAAAACGCTTCTAAAGGCCAGAAATCGCATTTTAAAGTTGTGATCCCAAATTAAGCTCAGAATGGCCAAAAAACGCTTCTAAAGGCCAGAAATCGCATTTTTAAGCTGTGATCCCAAATTAAGCTCAGAATGCCCGAAAAACGCTTCTAAAGGCCAGAAATCGCATTTTAAAGTTGTGATCTCAAATTAAGCTCAGAATCGCTAAAAAACGCTTCTAAAGGCCAGAAATCGCATTTTAAAGTCGTGATCCCAAATTAAGCTCAGAACGCCCGAAAAACGCTTCTAAAGGCCAGAGATCGCATTTTAAAGTTGTGATCCCAAATTAAGCTCAAAATGCCCGAAAAACGCTTCTAAAGGCCAGAAATCGCATTTTAAAGTTGTGATCCCAAATTAAGCTCAGAATGCCCGAAAAACGCTTCTAAAGGCCAGAAATCGCATTTTAAAGTTGTGATCCCAAATTAAGCTCAGAATGCCCGAAAAACGCTTCTAAAGGCCAGAAATCGCATTTTAAAGTTGTGATCCCAAATTAAGCTCAGAATCGCTAAAAAACGCTTCTAAAGGCCAGAAATCGCATTTTAAAGTTGTGATCCCAAATTAAGCTCAGAATCGCTAAAAAACGCTTCTAAAGGCCAGAAATCGCATTTTAAAGTTGTGATCCCAAATTAAGCTCAGAATGCCCGAAAAACGCTTCTAAAGGCCAGAAATCGCATTTTAAAGTTGTGATCCCAAATTAAGCTCAGAATGCCCGAAAAACGCTTCTAAAGGCCAGAAATCGCATTTTAAAGTTGTGATCCCAAATTAAGCTCAGAATGCTCGAAAAACGCTTCTAAAGGCCAGAAATCGCATTTTAAAGTTGTGATCCCAAATTAAGCTCAGAATGCCCGAAAAACGCTTCTAAAGGCCAGAAATCGCATTTTAAAGTTGTGATCCCAAATTAAGCTCAGAATCGCTAAAAAACGCTTCTAAAGGCCAGAAATCGCATTTTAAAGTTGTGATCCCAAATTAAGCTCAGAACGCCCGAAAAACGCTTCTAAAGGCCAGAAATCGCATTTTAAAGTTGTGATCCCAAATTAAGCTCAGAATGCCCGAAAAACGCTTCTAAAGGCCAGAAATCGCATTTTAAAGTTGTGATCCCAAATTAAGCTCAGAATGCCCGAAAAACGCTTCTAAAGGCCAGAAATCGCATTTTAAAGTTGTGATCCCAAATTAAGCTCAGAATCGCTACAAAACGCTTCTAAAGGCCAGAAATCGCATTTTAAAGTTGTGATCCCAAATTAAGCTCAGAATGCCCGAAAAACGCTTCTAAAGGCCAGAAATCGCATTTTAAAGTTGTGATCCCAAATTAAGCTCAGAATGCCCGAAAAACGCTTCTAAAGGCCAGAAATCGCATTTTAAAGTTGTGATCCCAAATTAAGCTCAGAATGCCCGAAAAACGCTTCTAAAGGCCAGAAATCGCATTTTAAAGTTGTGATCCCAAATTAAGCTCAGAATGCCCGAAAAACGCTTCTAAAGGCCAGAAATCGCATTTTAAAGTTGTGATCCCAAATTAAGCTCAGAATCGCTAAAAAACGCTTCTAAAGGCCAGAAATCGCATTTTAAAGTTGTGATCCCAAATTAAGCTCAGAATGCCCGAAAAACGCTTCTAAAGGCCAGAAATCGCATTTTAAAGTTGTGATCCCAAATTAAGCTCAGAATGCCCGAAAAACGCTTCTAAAGGCCAGAAATCGCATTTTAAAGTTGTGATCCCAAATTAAGCTCAGAATCGCTAAAAAACGCTTCTAAAGGCCAGAAATCGCATTTTAAAGTTGTGATCCCAAATTAAGCTCAGAATGCCCGAAAAACGCTTCTAAAGGCCAGAAATCGCATTTTAAAGTTGTGATCCCAAATTAAGCTCAGAATCGCTAAAAAACGCTTCTAAAGGCCAGAAATCGCATTTTAAAGTTGTGATCCCAAATTAAGCTCAGAATGCCCGAAAAACGCTTCTAAAGGCCAGAAATCGCATTTTAAAGTTGTGATCCCAAATTAAGCTCAGAATGCCCGAAAAACGCTTCTAAAGGCCAGAAATCGCATTTTAAAGTTGTGATCCCAAATTAAGCTCAGAATGCCCGAAAAACGCTTCATTCTGCCGCCATCTTGAAAAGCTTGTGTTTGTTATTGCTCCGTAACTGCTCAACTATTTTTTGTTGATTCAGAACCGCAAATAAGTTTTAAAATCCTAGTGATACTATCAAAATCATTATTACTTACCGCACTATCGCCGTCACAATCCGTCCACTTCCTGCTCGCAAGGTAAAGGCTACTAATTAGCACCTACATATCGGCTCGAGTGTGGTTCGAGAAGCCTCCGCCAGTCCTCCTACCCTCCCACCTCGCCATCAAATTCGCCTGCCCGCAGAGTTGATTAAACCAGCCTCCAAAAACACCGATACCAGCCGCTCCACCGATCACCTAGCGTGACAACAGCCAACCGCCACATCCTGCTCTTCACTTGCTAACCACCGTACATCATTACAAAGCACAACAAGCCACTCAACCGTATGTAAAACACTGTTTCCGTTTGCAAAAACCCGACCGTATACCGAATAAAGTTGACTGTTGCTGCTTGTGTTTTGATTGCGATTCCGACCACCCAAAACAAAACTCACTAGCTGCTCCAACCCACACCACCAGACCAAACGCCGACATCGCCACTATTCTCAGCTTTATCGTGATTGGCCCCTGCTTTGTTTTCATCTGCGACAATACAAGGTAAACCAAAAACAACATCAAAGAACAAGCGCACAACCAGACGGCGGCAACGCTATTCAAACCGTATGGAGCACATCTCTCAGATTTCCCCTTTGTTTCCCCTCGTTTTGACAGATTTAAGCTTTTTTCCTCAGATTTAAGCTTTCGTCTCCTATCTTCTCAAGGTAAAAAAAGCTTAAATCTGAGGAAAAAAAGCTTAAAAACGAGATTCACGACCACTTGTTTGAAAGATGTTGGTCACACGATACATAGACAAAACGTGTAACGTTGCCTCCCTCTGCGCACAACAGACACACAAGCCCAAATTACTTTTTCTCTCAAGCGACACTAGCGCTATCTGTTGCTGAGCACAGTAGCCTTTTCAATATCTGGAATAACATTTAATAATGGCTCATAAATGTGAAAAATGTGCAGACATCTTCGAAGGGGATTTCATCCAATGCGAAGGGTTCTGCTCTACAAAAGTTTGCATGAAATGTTCCGAATTATCGCCAAATTTGATTGAGGGAAAAACAAAAAATCTGCATCTTATCTGGATTTGCACGTGCTGTAAAAAACTGCTATCAACGGCTCGCTTTAAAAATGCCATGGTATCAGTTTCTTCGGCTGCGGATGAATTTGTCGACTCTTTCAAGACATCGTTAAAAAATGAAATTCAGGACAGTATCCTTCAGCTTATACGCAGCGAAATGCGTTCCGGTTTTAAAGATTTCCCGACACCGAAAGGTACTCCTAGCTCCAATAAACTGCTTGTTCCCGTTCCTGGTACGAAACGTCGCCGTTTCGAAGAAAATATTCATTCCACACCCCGTCGCCCACCCCCTTCACGCATCTGTGCTCAAGGGACCAACTCTGATCATGCCAATATCGCTTCCATCGCATCGCAGAGCGCTGAATCAGTTTCAACTTTCTCGCTGTACCTTGCTGGAGTCCACCCAAGTGTTTCTGATGAGAGGGTTCTCGATATGATTCGCAGCAATCTTGGTGACAACGAAATCAAAATAAGAAAGCTCGTACCAAGGGGTAGAGATATTAACTCTCTTTCATTTGTGTCATTCAAAGTTGACATGAAAACAGACTTGCGAAGTAAAGCTCTGGCCACTGAGACTTGGCCTGTTGGAATTCGTTTCAGGGAATTTACTGGTAACGGATCCAACGAGGTTTTTTGGGCCCCCAAACCGCAATCGCTTCTTCCGAACAATACTACACAAACAACCCCTTATATTACCCCAAATCAGTAACAGAAGCGGTCAACCCAGATCCTGTGGAACGACTGATCCTTGAACCCGTTACTTCAAATTTCAATACTCAACCGATAAGAACTGAACTCCGTAGCATTTCCCTTTACTACCAGAATGCAGGTGGTATGCGCACCAAAACAACCGCTTTCTACAACGCGCTGTCTGCTAGTGACCATGATTGCATTTTAATCTCAGAAACTTGGTTGAACGACAAATTTCAAAACTGCGAACTTTCTTCGAACTATAGTATATATCGCTGCGATCGTAGTGCTGAGACGAGCACGGCTCAAAGAGGTGGAGGTGTCCTGATTGCTGTTAAAAAGGAGTTGAATGCAATCCCAATAACTTTAGAAGGTTGTGAACACCTTGAGCAAACTATTGTCAGAATCAGAACCGATCCGGGATATTTGTACCTATGTTGCATATATCTTCGGCCTAACAGCTGCCTTCGCAACTACGAAACACATTTCGCCGCAGTACAACGAATAATGAATCTGGCCACCGCACTGGACTCTGTCATCGTTGTTGGCGATTACAATCTCCCACAACTGCAATGGATCTTTGATCATGACTTAAATAGCTACCTGCCGACAAACGCCTCCACTGAAGCCGAAATTTCTCTAACTGAAATGCTTTTTTCCGCTGGCTTGCATCAAATATGCTCCATACCAAACAACAATATGCGCCTGTTGGACCTTGCTTTCTGCAATGATCCTGGTAATGTGATCATGTTCGAATCTCCGGTCTCGATTATTCCTACCGACCGTCATCACAAGCCGTACGTATTATGTGTGGAAGTTCACTCCAATTCTTCGCCGACCGATTGCACAGGAAGATTTGACTTCGTCTTAGACTACAGTAAATGTAACTTCGACCTGATTGCTGCTGCGTTTGACTCCACAAACTGGGAATTCATCGGTGCTAACGACAACGTCAATGTTGCAGTCGATGCATTCTACAGAAAACTCCACTCCGTTTTGAAACAATACGTTCCTTTGAAGAGCTCTCCGAGACCCCAGTCATTTAAACACGCATGGTGGAACTCTGATCTCAGACGATTACGGAACCAGCTTCGTAAGGCCCGCAAGTGTTATACTAAGAATCGTACCGAAGATCAAAGACGCCGTTTGAGGTCTTTGGAACGAGATTTTAAAGAACTGAACGACAATCTTTATCGTCAACACATCAGCCGCCTTCAACAGAACCTGAAACGCGATCCTTCGTCGTTTTGGAAACACTTTAAAAGCAAGAGAAGACATGCAACTATTCCTGTGGACATCAGTTTTAATGGCGTAGCTGCAAGTAACTTGACGGAATCTACGAATATGTTTGCTGACTTTTTTCAAAGCGTTTTTAGTTCCGCCGACTATGAAACAGATAGCAACTATCTAGCCTCTATACAATCTCACGACGTCAACTTACCTATGCCATCTCTCACTGAACAGGAAGTTTTCGAAAGATTATCGACAGTCGACCCATCTAAAGGTACTGGACCAGACGATATACCTCCATCAGTACTAAAAAATTGCGCTGCATCCCTAGCTGCACCGATTTGTCACCTGTTTAATCGCTCACTCAGAGAAAGGACATTTCCTAACGCCTGGCGTATTGCGGCTATCACTCCGATTTACAAATCAGGAAACGCACATTGTGTAGAAAACTACAGACCGATTTCGATACTCTGTGCAATTTCCAAAATCTTCGAAGTTTTGATGCATGAACGTATGTATGCTGCCATCAAACCCTTCATCGCTGACTCGCAACATGGTTTCGTTAAAAAAAGGTCAACTGTCACCAACTTAATGTGCTACGTGAGCTCGCTGAACAACAATTTGGAAAAAGGATGTCAAGTAGATTCGGTTTACATCGACTTTGCGAAGGCTTTTGACCGGGTCCCGCACAAAATACTGATTGCAAAGATGGATAGACTTGGCTTTCCATCCTGGTCGCTTGAATGGACTGCGTCGTACCTTGCTAACCGTCAGGCGTACACAAAAATAAAAAATTCACGCTCGAGGAAATTTGACATGCCGTCTGGAGTACCGCAAGGTAGTCACCTTGGACCTTTATTAGGGGAGAACTGTACAAGACGCACCAGTTAAGCATAATCGCTATTTACAGCGATACCCATCATCTATGAACCAAATTGAAAGTTCACGACGATTCAGTGATCACATTTACATCTTATCAAAAAGAAATAATATGTTAAAAACACGATTTTGGTAATATTTATGTGAAAATCTTAAACAGCCAGAAAACAAGCCGCGGGGTAGAACGCCAAAGCTAGTGGACAGAACGCACCATACCGGTTGGGTGGTGAGAAATGGAACAATGATTATACGGAATATAGTAATTAAAACATCAAATTTTTTATTAAATGTTCATCGTATTTTTGCAAAGTAACCATACTTTGGCAAAAAATCATTTATTATTGCTTAATTTAACGAAAATGTTGCTGTTCAAAATTCACTTTTTTATATCCTTATAGGTAAAACGCCTTCAGATAGGCAACGGAATTCAATTTCTTGACTGATATCGTGGCAAACATGGCGGCAGATAACTTCTTCGAGTCAAATATTGGTGCACCTTTTAAACTCAAACAAGGATGAAATTTGTTATAATTATGCATGCTTATCGTAATTTGGGAGTCAGCAAATCAACTGAAAAACATTTTGTTTCGACATTTGGTTTTTCTGAAAAGTTAACTGCATTCAAAATTTGAGCTTAAAACACGTGGTTTTGCGGGCGTTCTGCCCCAATTTTGATATGATTGATTTTTGTTAAAAATTGTGGGAAGTTAGTGAAATATAATAAAATATTAATAGTCATTCGAAAGTGCATACAAGTGTTATAACGAAAAGCTGCAGTTGGATGAGACAGCGCAGACTGGTTTACCATAAAACCTTATATGTTAACCAAAAAAGTAACAAGTTTTAGGCAGAATCCAGTAATCCTTCTGTTCCTTAGAATTAAAGTCGTTTTTGTGAACTTTTCATCTTAAAAATGATGAAAAATCTCATTTGCTACAATGAAAATGACGAAAAACACCATTCGGAGCTAAAGGTTATTGTATTTTTGAGAAAGAAAGGCATGGGCCATTTTACCTCGCTGGTGCGTCTTGTACAGTTCTTCCCTATTTATTATTTTTGTAAATGACTTGTGTGCAACGCTTCAATCTGACACGCTTATGTATGCCGACGATCTGAAACTCTATAGGAAAGTGATTAGCGAATTTGATTGCCTCGCCCTACAAACTGACATCGCCAAACTAGAGGACTGGTGCCACTCAAATGGAATGGCGGCGAACGCAAAAAAATGTAAAGTGGTTAATTTCTCACGTTCACGTAATATTGTTCATTACATCTATCAACTTTCTGGAGTGAGCTTGGAGAACGTGAAGTCTATTGTTGATTTAGGTG